>NC_143013.1:82667199-82917199 GCF_055824585.1 Amblyomma mixtum
TTCATCATGGCTGTTATCCTGTAATCAGCTGGTCACGAGACGAATTTAAAAGCTCAAGAAGCTTGATGCTTCTTGTTTGTTTCATACAGCGAAACATTAAAAACTTATTTTCTTCACTGCTGTGATTAGTCAGCTGAGCTATACAGGACGCTGCGAACAGGTGGCCCGTTGCCAAAACTGCTGCTTTTTTTTAAGTAAGTCGCTGAAGGTCGCGCCATTATTTGATCGTGTCGCCGATCATGTCGCTTACACACTTACTTCGCCCCGAGCCCCTACAAAAATTTCTTGAGACTTCCTTCTATAAAGTCTATAGACGCTGTATAGATAAATTCTACTTTTTGCTTCTAATTTTCGAAGATTGAGAGTTATGTGTTTTAATCTTTTTATGTGTGCTGCTGAGTGTTGCTCGCTATTACTTTTGTCCACTGATCGTTTATAACCGAGTTTGATGTTGGTATCTTCTGTTCCTGTGAGAACAAATGTGTACGTTGGGCCTCCACTAGCTTCCGCTATTGGCGCAGCAGTTTTTGCAAACGTTTTATAATATCAGGAGTGAAAATAATGAAAGAAATAAAAAAGAGGGAGAGAAAGAGAGAAAGAAAGAAAGAAAGAAAGGAAGAAAGAAGGAAAGAAAGAAGGAAAGGAAGAAGCTAGAAAGAAAGAAAGAAAGAAAGAAAGGAAGAAAGAAGAAAAGAAAGAAAGAAAGAAAGAAAGAAAGAAAGAAAGAAAGGAAGGAAGAAAGAAACAAAGAAAAAAAGAAACGAAAGAAGGAAAGAAAGAAAGAAAGAAAGAAAGAAAGAAAGAAAGAAAGTAAGAAAGAAACAAGGAAATAAAGAAGCAATGAAAGAAAGAAAGGAAGAAAGAAAGAAAGAAGGAAAGAGAGAAAGAAAGAAAGAAAGAGAGTAGGAAAGGAAGAAGCTAGAAAGAATGAAAGAAAGAAAGAAAAAGAAAGAAAATCTAGAGAATAGTCGGCCATAAACATCAAATAGACAGTCTATAGACAATCTGTAGGTTTATGGTCATACACTTTTAGTAGGCTTTTGTCTATAGACAGACTATAGACTGCGAAAAGACAAAAATAAGTATCCATAGGAAGGCAATACAGTGCTTAAGAAGTCTATAGACTGTCTATAGACCATATTTATTAGAGGGGCCCCTTACTCTTCCGTATGCGCGACTGGCCAAGTGTGCCCCTGTGAAGACGCGTCACACGGGTAGCAGTGCCTTTATTTTGCTTCGGAAAAGGGTCAGAATTTCAGTGCACCATGCTTCAGCGCTTGCTCGAGACAAAGCCTCGTCCTAACTGATCCATGTGAGCGGATGCAAGAGTTATTAGCGACTGAGGGAAATATGTTTCATAGCAAAAGCAGTTACAACCGCTGGGCAAGAAACTGACACTATGACTTTTTTTTTTTTAATGCACCGAAAAGTTCTGACCTTTCTTTGGAGTGCTAGCAAGTAATAATGAATGGGCAAAAACATTTGAGAAGGAAACCAACAGGAAAAAGAGAATGTGGCTCCCTACTCAGTACATAGAGGGGTCTTATGTCGTTATGAATGGTGACGCGCGATGTTTCTGTTTCCGCTTGAGCAATCCTATAAACCTTTAGGCACCAAATTATTTCTCCAAAAAGGTACCAATATCTCCCACTTCTTAAAGCGCTCATAATTTTTTCAGTTTAATTCTGATTCTGAAAATATATTACTTCATTGGTTTCTGATTAGTATTGCGACAAAAATTTTAAAAAGTACATCTGTTTTTCTGGGCGGCTTTCCGTTAGTGCATTGCCATAGTAATGGGGTACAACTAACTCAAATGCGCAGTGTTTTTTTTTTTAACCAACACGCTGTAAATCACTGAAAAGTGCATAGACGTTGCTTTGTCCTAGCAGAAACAAGGCTTCATTATTAATAGTTACCGTGCACTACCCGGCTTGTCACCGTCGTCTCCGTCGATCTCCTCATCTGAAGCCGTCTCCAGCTCGCAAGCGAAGTCACAGCCACTGTCTGCAAACACGTTCTATATCGTAATTGCTCCAAGGAGCAGCTCTTTTCCTCTGGACTTCATAACCACAGGCATTCTTCTTGTGTGACGCTCTCATGAAATGACGTTGTTAAGCTTAAAACACGCGATACAGGCGCGAAAAGCGTTTTTTAAGGGCAACTATACTGTCTAGCTCTAGTGTTTAAAATTGCAAGAAACGCAGCTGCCGACCATAACTCGTCTTTGGTGATGGGAGCAGCAGAGCATCGGGCCTGACGAGTGTGACTCGTCTTTGGCGAGATTGGTACACTATTCCATGACGAGTATACCTCGGGGTTGGTGGTTAAAGGGTGAATACTGCATGGGCATCATCGCTTGAACCCAAGCCTGGAACGGCAGCTCTGTTGGGAAGTGCTCCGTTGTTCGCGGTGTCGTCGTCGCTGTCATGAACCAAAACCTGAAGGACCTCATAGAATCACTTGACGACATTTTGATATAATGTTCACGTGAAAGCGATGTGTGCGATGTGACGTCGTACCTCACAACAACCTGCAGGCAAGTATCGAGGGACGTGCTCTATATACGGAGGCATTTTGCCTGGTTTTTGTTCGCTGTATAGTAAGCAGCACCCGACTTCGCGAAAACGATGCAGATATAGCTCTCACTTCGCACAGTCGGACAAAAATTCGCAATTCTTTGTTCCTCACTGCCGTTTTACTCGCCAGCGCCATGCTTTGAGGAATGAAAACATTGCGACCTTGAAAGGTATAGGCAGCACACGACGCGAGAACACTGCAATAAACGCCCGGATGCAGCGGCTATGATACTGGGAGCCCCCGGACGTCATGGGCAGGAACAGTTCTGCTTGGCCGTCTGCGTCCTGTTTTCCCAGGGGGCCCAAACGCAGTCGTTCACGAAGGGTAGACCCGCTGGGTCCATCGTCAGCGCCTCCGGTGGCTTCATGACTGACACATACGAACTGAGCTTCTGGGATAGCTTGTCCACCACCTGCAACGCCAACAAGGTATGTTTTTTTTTTTTACAAATCACATTTAAGCCCGCCAGCCGAAGTTGGCTAATGTGTTCGTCTCCATGAACCAGATAGGTGCTTCGTGATAGCTGGTAAGGCGATAAAAAAAAAAAAAACAAGCGACCGAAGTTCAAACTAACACCAAAACAGGTACCAAGACATTGCGTCAATCATTTCACTAACGAGCTATATAGCGCCAATCACTCGCCGCGTCCTGAGAGTAAGTGGCTGTAACTTTTCATTTTCGTACCTCGCCCTGTTGCCCTCCAATTAATATGAAGCCTTCTAGTTAATCGTCAAAATGGTCTGCCCCTTATGTCAGTACCAGTAGCATACAATTATTTTTATACATTCTTCTTGGGGAATATTGGAAAACTGATACTATGACCTGAGAGTACCTTGGATATGCACTCCGCCCTATATTATCCCCTTAATTATTTCACTCTGGTGGTTGGGATCTGACCTCACTACTTATCCTAGATAAAAGTATTCCTTTACCACATACAATGATTGGCTCACGAAGGAGCGCCCGCACATTTTCAGCGGGCTGACGCAGCCCTCCAAGGCCTGGCGTCAGCACAAGTCCCTTAGCATTCCCAGCTGGAATCAGCTGGGAATGGCTCTCTAAACAAGTTTGAGCGGTTCGGATTTTGTCACCGTTTACTGTGTTTGTTGCGCAGTGCAGCCATACAGAAGTTTAACGCCGACTTTACGACTGTTCGTCGAAGGTGGATGCGGCTGAGTGATAGAAGTCGATAGCGCGGGGCGATGACTTCCACTACAGTTGAGTACAACTCAAGAGCATGCGCCTCAAAGGAGCTCCTCTAGCCAATGGCGTCAACCGATTCTTCCCTTCGGTCGATTCCCCCCCCCCCCTATCCTCCTCGACCGATCCTTTTGAACCTACTAGTGTGATATCGCAGGGGTAGCATATGAACGGGACATAATCGCGGCTTAATCGGATAAACCGCGGGGTCTTGAAAATCGCTCCCCGCCATTGACTGGAGGGTCTCCTTTGAGGGACATATGCCGCTTTGTTCTTGGGTTGTATTCGACTATAGAGTGAATCTCGTTATCGATGTTGAAGCGGCCCGGCGATTATTTTGACATAACCATAGCTTAGTTATAGCCCATGTTGACCGAGTTTCATGGGGGAATCGTGATTCATTCGTTATATCCATTTTTTTTCGTTATAACAAGCTTCATTATAACGAGTATCGACTCCAGGCTCTGCCCCCGCGTTCTTTCCCTTTTCTGTGTATGCGTACAAAGTTGGAGACTTTAAGACGGGGGAAGGTTGCAGACAATGGCGATCAATCGATAACAGATGAAAACAAAGGCACTACAGCCGCATCTACCAGAGTCGCTGCTCTGAGCCACCTCTTCTACACTCGGCTACCATTGCTGCATGCCGTTCTCCCCCTGATGCGTTATTCCGCCGCATGGAGGAAGGAAAGAATTCCATGTTCCGCCGCCTCGTGAAACCGCGACCGTGGCGGCACCTGCTGTGCCCGTAGGCGTACAACTTCTGTTGCTTCAGTGAGCAGCTCAGAACATAGGGAGCGCCACAAACTAGGTCAAGCTAGGTCAAGCGTGCATGAGGTGTGGTGGAATTCTTCCACCGTGGGTGATGGGTATAGTGGGTATAGTGGTGGGCAGTGACTTGAAATTTTGTGGGTTCGCACATCCGAGAAAGTATGCGATTAGCCGTTTCGAATGCCATACGTCGATTTATTGGTCGTAGTTTTCTAATAATTTAGGGTGATCAGTATTCGACAATGAACTTCGGATGTCCTTGACGAGAACGAGTAGTTAGTGTAGACTATACGCAAAACGACAGCACATAGCGACGAGAGAACGAAGGGACAAGCGCTGCTTGCAATTGTTTATTGATAATGGGAGGGGGTGATTATTCAGCCGAGAGGGGAGGGCAGTGACGTAAGCACCTCATGGCTATAGAATCACCCGCTTTCATTATGAACAAACAGTTGCAAACAGCTCTTGACCTGTCGATCGCTCGTCACCATATATGGTGTCTTTTCGCGCTTCGTCGACACTAAGCTATGCACCAACTTGCTCCGCAGCGTGTTTTACTTGAATGGGCACGTTAATAGTTGAATGCATAGCTTCGTTAACGTAGCTTTTTTCTTAGCTTGTTCGTAAAAAGTTAGGCCAAGAAAGATGCAAGCAATCTGCATTTGTCTTGGTCTCCTGTCAAAACAAGTCTGCAGACGATAGCCACCCTGCTTTTCATACTCGAGCAGGATGCAACTGAAGAACAAAGAGTCGAATCTCCCTCAAAGGAGCCTCTCCAAACAGTGAAATCGACCTGTTACAGTATACGATCAACTGTCTTGAACCTACTAGCGCGGGATCACAGCTGGCTAGCAGGCGGAGGATGATTTACCGTGAAGTCATGGCAATAGGTCAGCGTCATTGGTTGGTTAGCGCATGAAGTAGAACCTCGTTATAACGAGACAGTTTTTAAAGATATATTGGTTATAACGAAGGAATGGTGATTCCTCTTGGAAGCTCGGTAAACGCGGGCTATAAAGAAGTTACGGCTACAACGAAGTAATCGCCGGACCTCTTCAACTTCATTATAATGATGTCCAACCGTATACGAGTATATAGGAGCGCTATAGATTGGAGGGCCTCCCTTCGAACGCGTTTGTCGTTTCGTCTATGCGTCGTATCCGACTATAGCTTCATTTTTCTTCTCGTTAACCTTACTTACCGACGGGAGGCTCGACTCCAGGTTTTTAAGTTCGCACGGATCCTGCGCAATGTCGAACAGGTAGTTGCCCTCGCGCAGCTCCTCGAGACCGGGAATGGCCTCTTTGTTATTCGGCTCGCACCGGACAGTGGCCTGCTCACGCCAGTCGGAAGAAAGGGCTGCGAGACAGCTTGAGTCGTCGTCACCATAAAAGTCCTTTAGAGTCTTCCACGCCAGAGATGACTTCATCCGGATGTTTAGGAGCTCCGTCGCGTCGTACCCGCTCTGGTCTGGAGGCATGCCACCTGGCGTAGGCACGTGCCGCTGTAGTCCGGGGTCATCGAACGGATACCGAGCTTTATCCGCTGCCGGAGTTGTAACCGCAACGAGTTTGTAAGCGCCATCCCGGTACGCCGACAGCCCAGCGTCGGTGTCGAAGTTGATGAGAAGTTCTCTGCGAGGCCACGACGTCTCTTTGTCGCTTTTTGCCGCGGTCAAAGCCGGCCACAGATCGATCCCGTCGATGGTGCCCAGGTCTTTGATGCGGCCTCCTGGTCAGAAAGAATGGCCTTTGTTGGCACGATAAAACTGCGTTTAACTTAACACAGGTGCATATAGCGCATCTGAGATGCACGTCCGCATTTCTGTTTATAAACCCGAAAGTAAAAGTCAGTGTTAATTAAGCAAAAACCTTCAATAATAATTTACACAATATGATGACAAAACAATGCAGAAAGTTGGGCGAGTTGGTAATACATGTTGAACTTAGCAAACCGCAATAAAAAGACAGGGACAACAAGAAGAAGAAGCACGCAGGACAAACGCTTGACACATAAAGAAAGAGGTAACACAGGGCCCAATGTACTAGAAAGGACTTCAAGCAATGCAGAAAGTTGGGCGAGTTGGTAATACATGTTGAACTTAGCAAAGCGCAATAAAAAGACAGGGACAAGAAGAAGAAGAAACGCTTGTCCTGCGTGCTTCTTCTTCTTGTTGTCCCTGTCTTTTTATTGCGCTTTGCTAAGTTCAACATGATGACAAAAGGCGTCCATTTATCTAAAGATCGGCGGATTATTTCATTTTTAGTGTGCCATTGCGGTGCTGTACTTCGTAAGTTTGCCCTTTCTAGCAGCATGTACTGATGATATCGTGGCTTCGTGTTACGATAGTCACCATTGTAAAGCAAATACATATAGACCATTATGTAAGGGAGTTGGCCTTGAGTAAAGGTACACCGACTGCGTAACAGGCACACGGCCTCTTTAATTGCGCTCTCGCCTCCCCTCGGCACACATTCAACGTCTTGACATCCTTCAAGGTACAGCCGTCCTGTGCGCCACAACCGTGGTGTATTAAAAGCAACCACCTAATCACCGAACAGAAAAAAAAGGAATATTATGAAACGACTAAAAATAATAAGATTACCATGACCATAAATGATACGAAAGAAGAACAAAGGCCAAATGAATAGTTGGGAACAAAGCTGAATCTAAATTTAACGAAGCTTAATTCCGCAAATTTCGCTGTCCAACGAAGCCTTTGTCGCAAAGTGACGCCAAAACTGGGTGGTTTCTCGCAAAACAAATACAATAGCAGCGCGGAGTTTAATCGAAACGAAGTTTATCTCATGGAACCGGTCCTGCAGACTCATGCCCTATTGCACTCCGCGACAACTCTATTTGGCAACAGCGCCAACCCTAAAGCCCCCTCAAAAATAAATAATTCTACAGAGCCGAATCACACCTTTTCTTTCTAGAAAGGAAGTCCCCGGTAGCAGTTATTAATTTTCTCTTAAAGCGTAGTATAACGTAGTATATTGGTAACAGTCGTTATTTAAGGCATATTTCTAACATAGATGCGCGTTTTCAACGTGAAAGGGTCGCGGAAAAAGTAGTTTATTTGATAACAACGAGTTGTGTAGTCGCGTCTGGTTCTAAGAAGCTTTCATAGATGACGCAGGATGCTTCAAAGACCCAAGTGATGAAGTGGAAAACACGAAGCGAATAGCGGGCTACTCAGCTGTCCTCCGGTAGAACCAGTTACGGAGTGACACAGTAGCAGAGGTTCTGCCCCTCTGCCATTTTTTTCATTGCCAAGAAAAGCTTTCCCGAAGAGGAAAGGATGTGACATGGTTCTGAGAACAAGTTAGCTCGCCAGGCAACCGGCTAATTTGGAGCAAGGCTTTCTTGTTTCTAAAAGACCTTCATGACATGAACGAGGGCACAACGGCGACGATGAAAGCTGCATATCTCTATACATGCTTATATGAATGTTGACAGGGAAACCTTAGGATAGAAAGCTGTGCCATGAACGGCCGGATTTAATTTAATACTTATGCGAAGTGCCGCCACTGTGGTGGAGATCCCGCAGTGTCAGGCACGCTAACGACGAATTCAAACTCGAATTTAAGTTCTTCACTAGAGTACGGACAGAGCAACTTTATTCAAAGCCACTCTTAGGGCCTCGAGAGAAGCGCCTGCTCCACGAGAACCATTTAGTGAATCCCGGAGTCCAAATGAACCCAAGCCTTCCTGGAGGAACGAGTACAAATGTGAAATATGCGGACGTAAAGGTAGCGTTAAATTTGTACCGAATGTGTCCTGTAAATGTCTTGGTTACCGGTGAGTGGAGGTAGTAAGATGTTTCACGTTACACGATGTCGCAAGGCATTAACGGAAAAGAGGGAATTGTCAGAAGAATTGCCGAACGCAAAACAATGAGATAGGGAGGTAACCACACCAGCACCTCATCACCTAACAAGCACAAATCATACGCAAAGTTCAGGCTGATGCTCTTCTCACAGAAAAAGCGGGCAAAACACTACTCTTCTCACCGGCTGCTGAATACAGCGTGGGAAGCCAGTCGACGACGTGCATCAGCTGCGGCACGACCACACGGGAACCGGGGTCGAGCAGTGGGCTCCACACCACGGCCGGCAAGCGCACCCCGCCCTCCCACATGGTGCCCTTGGTGCCACGCAGGGGCCAGTTGGAGCCCGTGTTCGAGAAGACGCCCCACGGGATGCCGCCGTTGTCGCTCGTGAAGACCAGCACGCTGTTGGCCAGCATCCGGCGCTGGTGCAGGGCCGCCACGATGCGGCCCACGGACTCGTCCAGGGCGTCCACAGTACCTGGCGAGACGGAAGGATCAACGGAGCTTGTTAAAGAGCGTAGCCGTGGCAGTGCTGGTGGCGGGGGTAGTAGTAGCCGTTGTTCTATCGGGGAAAGCATCGAGGGAGCACCGAAACGTGGTAGAGACCTCAGTCCGGGTTCCAAAAATTTTCCTCTCGTAGAGGTCTAACCGTGGTATCGGCTACGGTTGTTAGGTTGTTGCATTAGATGTGCAACGCCTCTGCTGGTCCGGTTGTTTCCCTCCAGCGCATTTGCAGCTATATAGCGACCAGGACCCCTGTCGCGACCCAGACCTATCACGACAGTAGGTCGTGATAGCGACTCCGATGATCAGTTTTACCGTGAAGCCTAACGGCTAGACCTTGCCGTTGCCGCCGCTTCTCGCCTTCTTTTAATGCGCTAACACTACAAGCCTCACCTTAAAAAAAAGTGTCTGGTGTCGTCCGGCGTAGTGATGCGTACCCTTGCCACGTTTTGTACATGGAAGAGCCACTTACCACGTTTCATCATCATCATCAGCCTGACTGCGCCCACTGCAGGGAAAAGGCCTCTCCCATGTCTCTTCAATTAACCCTCGTATTTGGTCTCGTATTAGCTTAGATTTGAAAAGAGAACGGAGGAAATTAGTGAAGCGGAAGTCTATTAACGAGTTAGCCATAAGAGCGAAAGTTGAGGAATTCAGGTTTTTGTTGCACAAAAGATTTTCTACTTTAACTCAAGTAGACGACCGTAATGTTAAAACAGTTAACGATCGTCTCACAGATATCATTACGGAGTGCGCCGTAGAAGTAGGCTGTAGGATGGTTCGACAGGAAACCGGCAAGCTATCTCAGGAGACTAAAGATCTGATTAAGAAACGCCAAAGCATGAGTACGTCCAACTCCATAGACAGAACAGAACTAGCAGAGCTGTCATAGTTAATAAATAAGCTCAAAGTAGCCGACATCAGGGAGTTTAACATGGAGAAATTCGAGCATGCTATAAAGAGCGGAGATAGCCTAAAAGCAGTGAAAAGAAAACTACGCATAGGTAAAAACCAGATGTATGCGGTAAGAGACAAAGAGGACAATGTGATTAGTGTCATTAGCAATATGGATTACATAGTTAAAGTAGCCGAAGAGTTTTACACTTATCTATACTGTAGCGATTGTAATCAGAATGTTACTGAGAGGGGCAGTAGAGCACAGCAATGGGACATCCCGCCAGTGACGAAGGAGAAAGTAAAGAAAGCCTTAAGAGCAATGCAGAGGGGGAAAGCAGCTGGTGAGGATCAGATAACCGCAGATTTATTGAAGGATGGAGGAGAGATTGTGCTCGAATAACTAGCCACCCTGTATACGCAATGCCTTGTGACCTCGAGTGTACCTAGAGCTTGGAAAAACGCTAACATCGTCTTAATTCATAAGAAAGGAGAAGTCTAGGACTTAAATAATTGCAGACCGATTAGCTTACTGTCAAGTTGGCTACAAGGTATTTACTAAGGTAATCGCTAATAGGGTCAGGACAACCTTAGATATCAATCAACCAAATGATCAGGCAGGTCTTTGTAAAGGATACTCGACAATTATCAATCAGGTGATAGAGAAATGCGCAGTTGCCACGTTTGACAGGTGGCAAGTGGAGAGGGTTCAATCCTCCTCTCCACTTGTAGGAAAGAGGAGGGAGAACACGGGAGGTGGCTCAAAGGGGAGTCAAGATGGTTGGACGCTGTTGTAAAACTGCTGCCCTCTTCTAGAAATGATTTGTTGGTAGTTCCAGCGGCAGTTCTGTTCGCTGTTTGTCTATTTGCCCTTGCATGTTCGTGCTGCGGGCATCACTCTGCTATGTATGTCACCAACCGACCCAATTTAAACTTTTAACTGTGGACGCTGGGGCCGAATCTACGAAAGAGTTCGCCTTGGAACGCGTTCGCTTTGCCGTGACGTCAGTTTGACGTTGACATCGGCGGGAGAACGGTGGGAGGAACACTGCGGGAGGACGAGGGGGCAGGCAACAGCCAATCGGCTTTGTCGGGCGGTCCCATCTCGGTTGCTTGTATTTTTAAGGGCCCATATTCTAACTTCTTTGCGTTTTTAACCTCTAAATGAATGCGTTTGGCTACAGTAATGCAAATTTATTACTCAGAGCCTATAAAGTAAGCATATAATTTATTTTGAGACGGTTTCAATGCTTCTTGATTGGTTTGTTTTCTTTTGCGTTCCCGAGAGGGCGTTCTAAATTGTGTTGTTTTATTTTGTGTTCGCGAGAGGGCGATAGGCATTTTGAACTTGCGCGGAAGACTTTTCACGTGTCAGCACTTGTCAGCTTGCCATTTTCACTAGTCGTCATGTCAACGCACAAAGGTTGTCGCCTGGGCCCGCACGTCTCGATGCGCCAGCGTGAAGTGCTCGTTGGGTTCATGGAGGAACATACCTACATGGTGAAGCCTTCGTGTGAGCTCAGTCAGCACATCACGAAGGCGCGAAAGGCGCAGCTGTAAAAGCCTGCGTCTCGCCGAGGCTAAGATTCTTGGGCGCACTTATGGCGATCATCGTAGCGTCGACGCACCCGACGACGCGGGGCATGAGACCACGCTCCAAAAACTCTGCCTTGGCGCGGGACTTCTCCTCGGGAGTCGAAGGAAACGACACCCAGTTTTTCTCCGTGCCGACACGCACGATTGCCTGATCGACGGCCAAAATCGTCCGGCTCACAGACGACTGCGGGAGCCGTATAGTTGGCTCGCTGCCGACTGGAAGCCCCCGGTAGCGAAGAACCGTAGGGCGCAGAGTACTTTGCGCCCTGTAGTGAGCGCACTTTTCCTCGTTGGTCCAAGGTGGGGTTTGAGCTCTTCGCATAGCTGGCGTACAAGTAGCTTCGACAGCCTGAAGTGCCTTCGGAAAGAATCGTCAGGTATGTCGAAAGGATTGTCATGCACGCGCGACCGCCGATCACATTCACTGAGCACCGCGAACAACAGCGGGGCGGCGGGAGGTACCGGCATGTCTCTCCTCGCGCTGAAGCGAACGCCACTTTCAGAGTTCCGCACACAGCGACCGAACGCGTTCTCTTTCACTTGATTCACATGTCTCGTGACGTAAACAAAATCCGTGTTCCCGCCTCCCTGAAGTGACGTCACCGCCAGCGGTGACAACACACAACCAATGGAGCGAGGTGGCAAGAGAGAAAGCGAACGCGTTCCAAAGCGAACTCTTTCGTGGATTCGGCAGAGGTCTTCATTGTAGCCAACGTTTTTAGATTAGGTCAGTTGGGGAAGAGCGCGCGCTCGCCATGTAGACGGAGCGGGCCCCTTCCGTATCCCGCTCAGCGGCGGCGCTGCGGTCGCGTTAGGATTGCTGCTTCTGGGTTCGTCTGCTATTTCTCCGAGCAATCCGTGCTGAACGGCAGATGCAATCAGCTTTCGCATCAATGCAAAGGCCTTAAAGCAGCTCAGAGCAGCTGGTTTAACGATAGTTACACACCGAAATAAAATAAAAGCCGTGGTTGTAGTCTCGGGAAAAAAATGATTAAACTAGGCAATCGGCATGAGCCGGCTGACGGACGTTAGCGGCTGCTTCGCGCTGACGCTCCGGCGCGGCCCTCTTAACACGAACCATATTCGAGACGGTTTTGCGTTGTCGCTTCCAATAGGGCTAGTCTATACCTCAGTCGGGTATATTTCGACACACGGCTGCGCTTTTCAAGCAGGCGTGCCCATGGTCACTCTAAGTGCATGTTTAGGCCGGCTCATAAATTGAGTGCAAGAATGTATTTACAAAACGACTAACTACAACGTGAAAAATCTATCCTTAATCACCTTTCAGAGTTGCAACTGCCCTTTTTATGCGATTAGGCTCCGCGATGATACCTTGCTTCCGATCGGTAAACTCGTCTCACTTCTGGGATGTCTAACTTTACCCTTAATGTCCTTAACAGCTGGGAAGAGGTTTGTAAGGATGGAAGAGAAATAAGCTCAAGGTTAAGTGAAATGCAAGGAGCACAGTTCAATACAAATCAATCAATCAATCAATCTTTATTTTGCATTTTTAGTACAAATAAAAACGCAGGGAGTGGGGACAAAAAGCTGCTCTGAGGCAAGCTTGACTGGATCCCCACCCCCTTTACATGGCAGTTTGTGCAGCAGTTATGCATGAAATGTTGAATGTTTAAAAGAGAACAATTCACAGCACATGCGATTTTCGCGCAGGAAATGAATAATGTTACAAATGCAGTCTTGTTACAATATAAAAAAAAATCAACAAAAATGCAACAAACACTCGCGTGAAAAATATAGTCAAAGCATCTTCTTCTATAATCTTTATTTGGTGCATGTCTTTAAGCACTATGGATTCATTTATTTGCCCATTAAGCCAGTCTACATCAACTTCACCTTCTTTCTGACCGAGGCATTTGTGCCACAAGCAGTTAACTGTTTGCAAGCATCCTTTGCTGCAAAGTGCATTCTCAAGACTATGTAGTACTTCAGAAGTTCTGCTGTCAGAGTGTCCCTGTGGGTACAGCACCCAACTCCTAGCACACCAGAGCCTTTGAGTAAATCCAGAATTTCCCAGAAGGTGTCTACACAGAGGCTGTTTTCTTGCAGGAGAGCGGAGATCTTGCTTTCAATGCTTCTAAACATGTTGAATAGCTCCCACGAGGGATATTTAAGGCAGCCTTCCTTGAATTCTCTTTCCAGAGTTAAAAAAGCTTCTGGGCACTGCGTATGTGATGACTGAATTTTGCTGATGCAGGCAGCACACTTCTCGTGCTTCAAAAAGGAGTGCACAAGATAACCACATAAGTAGTACACAACACAGGCCTGTGCATCAGGCATGCTGTATCCATGATCTGGAGCAGTGCTTCCCTTAGCCGGAACATCCTTTGAAGGACTGCAGAGCTTGGAAAGTTTTAACGTGATCACATTTTGGAGTTCTTCATGCGTTGCCAGGCGTTCTTTCTTTCCTGCCTTCATGGTTTCTTGAACAGCAGCAAGCACGAGTGTTGGCTCTGCCGCAACATTGCCAGTGATGCAAGTCTTTATGGGCGTGTACAGGCTTAGAAGTCTGTATATGTGCGAGAAGCTCACGATGGTTGGGTGGTCTTCATCCCCTCCAAAGCTTCTAGTGACTCCAAAAAATCTCTGAAAGTCAGAGAAAATATTAAGTGAAGTCTGCTTCGCCAGAAAATTTACAAACATTTGCACCTCTGTAATAGCAGATATGTAACGTTGCATAAATTTTCCAGATTTCTTACCTCCAAGGGGTCCTGGTTCAGTTTTCCAGTCAGAACATATTGCGCTCCTTGGGAAAGCAGGTCGGTGATCAGGTCTAGGACAGATGCCAGAGTCACTCGGAGAGACTCCATGGTCACTTGTGACGCAAACATGACAGTTCCTTTCCTGATGTTGTTCTCCTCAGTTGCATTTACGAGCCCGAGGAATTCTTTTATGACCTTAAAAACAAACCGGCATGTAACATTCATTAGTATATCCAAAAAAAGTTACATTCCATTAGGCTAATTTTTACATACCTCCATTTCTTTCGATGAGCTTCGGATCCCAAACCGTGGCAGCTTCACATTTAGGGCATCAAAGAGATTGTTCACCAATGATGTGAACTGAGCTGTTCCATCACAATTTTCCAGACCGGGCTGTTGAAGTCTTTTGTACACTTTTAGGCCGATTGCAGTGCTACGGCTGAAAAGCTGTAGAGTACGAAGTTCCGACAGGTTAAGCACATGCATGGAAGAATTTGGACCAACTGCAAACAATATTTGTATGCACCAACCTGCACAGCCAGTCTCACATTCATTTTCCTCAAATTGTCAGGGTTCACATGCTCCTTTGTCAGTTTCGGTACCACACGAAGCTGCTGTTTGCTCTCGACTTCCTGCAGTACACGGTAATGATCGAAGTTGACCTTGTGTTCACCAATCTGTAAGTAAAAATATATAGAAAATATTATTTGAGAGTAGAAGCAAATACCTTAGGTGTGCAGTAAAACCTTAGTTCAAGCTAACCCAAGAACAGTTTATACTCACCATGCCGTATTTGTGGCGAAGGAGATGGTTCCTCACACATTTAATGATATGAGGCACATCACAAAGGAAGTACAGCCACTTGTCGGGATCGCATGGGTGCTCAGTTTTGTGCTTGGGTGTATGAAAGTTGCCTGTGATGCCGAATGTTGACCACATGGCCTTGTTTGTGCTTGCTCCATCACTGATAACTGCTACTACTGTGGCCTTTTGTTTATGAAGCTGTATGATGGCTTCTAAAACTATCCTTGCCAGGACTCTCCCAGGAGCAGCACTTTTTGTTGCAAAGCTGGCGATTGGTTGCACCCACGAATGAAAGAGCGGCACAAACATAAGAACAAGTGCATGATCTGCCACTGCAGTTGACTGCTCGTCATCGCCATAATCAACAAACCCATCAACCTTATAGGTTTGTTTGTTAAATGCGACAGTTCGGCGCACTTTCATTTCATCTAGAATGAGCGTTCCATTGCACCTGGCTCCTTCTTCTCGTTGCATAAATGCACCAATGCTGGCAAGTGAAACCTTATTAAAGCCAAACTCGCAAGGCATTCCTTTGATAATTTGTTTCAGCCGTGAAGAAGTAGGCAATGGCAATAGGTTCATCTTCGACATCAGCCTATAAGCAGCAGGACTCGAGATCTTTAGGAGGAGGCAAGTCATCAACCATTCGGATTCGTAGCGCTTTCCTCTGGCTGACTTTGCTGTGGAAGTTTTCAATGCTCAACGAAGAGCGAGCTGTTGTGCATGAGGAAACCCTCTACAACTTTGTCAATTTCACTGCTTGAAACTTTGTTAAGCTGCATCTTCATTGCACGAATTTCTTTCTTCGCTTTTTGCCGGAAAATAGTGGCTCTAATAATTTTCTTCCTTAAGTTTCTTGCTTTTGA
The DNA here is from genome assembly GCF_055824585.1 of Amblyomma mixtum. NCBI lineage: Eukaryota > Metazoa > Arthropoda > Arachnida > Ixodida > Ixodidae > Amblyomma > Amblyomma mixtum. The sequence continues at coordinate 82,682,966 of NC_143013.1, forward strand.
GCAAAATCTTTGTTCAGGTTTGGTCCAATCCTTTCCTTTCAATGCTCGGTTTCGCTTCTCTCGAGCACAGAGATTCTTCCTTGTGCTTTTGCATGGTGGGCACAAGCTTTGCTGAGAGAGCCCAAAGCACTTTGTGTTCCTCCACACGTTGTGGCTTTTGAGAGCAGCTGTTGCGGCCGCAATTGACGGAAATAAACTACAATGGCAACCCGTGCACACATTTAAGTTGTCAACATAGTTCAGAAAGGACGACACTTTTTTCAAGCTCGAGAGCTGCAGTTGATTTCCCGAACCGCACTCGGTATATACACACGGAGGAACAAGCTTTCCCCTTGAGCTCACAGCAACAGTGAAGTCTTTCTTCACAACTACAGCCCTCTCAATAGTAACAATACCGTTGCTTGCAGCAATTTTGAAGAAAATTACTTCCTCGGTCACGAGCTCCACATTCCAGGACTCAAACTTTGAGCGCCCTTGGAATGCAGGAATCCAAGTTGTTTCATCTGACTCCAGTTCTGCTTCGGAAGGGGTCCCAGTTTCATCGGGAACGACATTTTCGCAGTTTACGTAGCACGCATTATTACTTTCCGACAAGGGAACATCGTGATTCACTGTATCTCTTCGTTTCGGGGGTTTCCTTCCCGGCTTCGATGCCTTTGGCTTTGAGAGGTGCACAGGAATATTTGGAAAAATTCGTGGCACCGCACCTGGCTTAAGAGTCCACCGTCCTCGTGGAATTCGAACAGTGCTACCGTTAACGGTGTGCTCGTAGCAAGTGATCAGGTCCTCCGGCTCAAAATGTACATCGCAAATGTACGTCTTTGTTGTCACCTTGAAGGCTTTTCGCGGAATGGCAGCTGCCCACGCCCTGAGCACTTCGGGGTCATTCGGAGGTTTGAAGAAGTGGCGCAGACCGCACGTTTTTTCTTCCGAAGCATATCCACTTCGGCAGCCCGGCGCGCTGCACGTCGGCATGTTGATAACGCGTCAAGCTTGGAGTACAACACAACGGCACACGATCATCATGTCACATTCCTAGAAAGAAACACAGAAAGACACAGTGCGAGTGAAGTAACTGTTTTGAGCGCGCACCAGCGATCGACACCGAAAAAATGCACAGCAAACAAAGCACCGAACTCGGCTGGCACGGCTGCAGCGGGCACGTCGGCACGTCGGCATGTTGATAACGCGTCAAGCTTGGAGTACAACACAACGGCACACGATCATCATGTCACATTCCTAGAAACAAACACAGAAAGACACAGTGCGAGTGAAGTAACTGTTTTGAGCGCGCACCAGCGATCGACACCGAAAAAATGCACAGCAAACAAAGCACCGAACTCGGCTGGCACGGCTGCAGCGGGCGACGGCCTCTTTCCACGCCAATCTCAACGCGACGCCAGCGCCACTGCTCGGCTAGGATACGCGTTAGGGCCGCCTCCGACGGGGAGTTTTCCAACTGACCTAATCTAAAAACGTTGATTGTAGCGTCTCATCGACAAACTCCGGTATAGTTAACGTCGCTCCAACAACATGTAAGCTTTAACGAAATAGTTTTAGAGCGCAGCTCTTTGGCGTCCGTTCCTGGGTTTCGCGTCGTCGTCGGCGTCGGCGTTGTCGTCGGCCTCGTAACCAGCTCCGCCCCCCTTTCATCCGCAGGTGGGGTTGACTCACTATCGGCGTCAGCGGCATCAGTCAGTAGCTGCTATCTCTTCCCTCCTCCCTTTATCGTGTTGTCCGCTTGCTGCGCGCGCTTCTGCCCCCATCGTTTGCCGCTGGGTGTACACGCCGCCCCCCTCCCCCCTCTTCCTGCGAGTCTCCGGTTGTCAAAGCGCCGGCTCGAACTTAATTCCTTTCTTCGCTCCTCCTCCAATGCAACCCCTGTGCGGTGGCAATCAGAGAGCCAGAACGGTGGCGGCGGATCTGTATATGTGCACCGCCCGAGCCGAAATTGCCGCTGCCGTTCGCCCTGTGCGGTGGCAATCAGAGAGCCAGATCGGTGGCGGCGGATCTGTATATGTGCACCGCCCGAGCCGAAATTGCCGCTGCCGTTCGCCACTGCGAAATTATCTGCCAGTTCTTTCTGAGCCATGAGCGAGACGACCGATGGAAGTCCTCCGTGTGCTAAAAAAAAAATTCTGTGATAGCGCATACATGTGTTGCTCGATTTCTTTGCCTCAATCTATCGAAAAGGTGAAACAGCTTATTTGCTGCGCTCAAATTTCGCATTAGGAAGTAACGTAATCGTCGGTAATTTTTTCATACAGGCATGCATTTAACACCCTTTTCTGCTCAAGGACATTCGAAGGTCAAGTGCGAAAACATGACATTGAAAACTACACAAAATGTACAAATGTAATTAGAAACGGAAGTAGGGTATGTCTAATCAGTCCAACCTCAAAATTTCAAGTGTAATGACCCGCCGCGTTTCCCGTCTGCATGACATAGCTTAACAGAGCGTGTTGCGCGCCTCTATTCTGAGCTGTAAACTACACCATCGAAAGCTAGTACAATAATGGCGTGGCATTGGCATATGCCGCGACCGTCGTGGTTTCTGGCACGTAAGGCGTGAGAACGAGCCACCAAGGGAGTTTGGAGCTGTCTGGCAAAGACAAGGCGAAAAAAAAACGGATGGATAGATGGATGGATGGATAAGAGCGCCCCCTTTGAAACGGGGTGGTGGCAATTGCCACCATGCCCAGCTTTTCTTTATTTTTTTTAAAACTGTGTTGTCAGTTCTCATTAAGATTCGCCATCATCTTTACCTACGGTTTCCTACAATTCTAACCTTATGCCACATCTCTGTTTTTCATCCACCAATCCTCCAATCGCTTTTTGCTAACTTCTACTGCAGATTTATTCACATGACCATTGTTATCTTTAAACCCTAGGGCCTCAGGAAGAGTGGCTGTGCCTGCATCGACATCCGGACGGATACCATCACATTTGAGTACGAGGTGTTCAATTGTTTCCTTAGATCTTCCACAAACTGCACATGTGTCATCTTCTTCGTTAAATTTCTTTTTGTAGCTGCGCGTTCTAAGACACCCTGACCTAGCTTCAAAAAGTAGGGCACTGCCTCTTGAGTTATCATAGAAAAATTCTTTCCTGATCTGCCTTTTCTAGTATCGATATAGTTCTACACTATGTTTCTTTTCCATTAAATTCATCCAATTTTTAACTTCCGCGTTTTTAACCTGACGTTTAATACTCTTTCTTTCTGCGTTCTCATGACCGGCATACTTACTGGTTAGTTTTCTAGTTCTTTTCCGCCACTGTGAGTCAACGCTCTTTCTGTATAAATATTTAAATACCTTAGCTGCCCACCTGTTATCGTCCAATTTCCTCAGGCGTTCTTCATATCGTATTTTACTCTTAGCTTCCCGTGCTGCCCGTGCTTTTACACTTAGCTTCCCAAAAGCGGATGCAGCGCCATCTGGTGGAGCGGCTAGCAAGTGTGTTCTGCGTCAAGAGACATCGCTTTCTTCGTCTTTTATGTTTGAGTGCGATCGCAAGAGGTCGGTTTAAACGTGGAAACTTTCTTCACCTGCAAGAAGCGTCCTGTTGTGGTCACCGATGTACGGGAATTTGGCCAGGTTCCTCTCGGGCGCATCTGCAGTCAAGCTCACCGTTTGTGCGTGTGCCGCCAGAGGTGCCAGGTAAATGAACAGGGGCTGTAAGAGAACGACGTACAGACACCACCAGTTCTGTAAAATTCCCTCATTTTCAGGGCAACCAGCGCTGATTAAAACGTGTTGGTTAGAGCGATACTAAAGGAAACATCAACAACAACAAGAAGTAAAGTCATACTAATAAACTACTCTTCGGGAAAACTATCGGCGTTTCATTCTCGCGAGAAAAGGAAAATGTGTTGATCAGAAAACCGGAAATAAAGTACTCTTGGCCACTCCCCCGTAGTGGGTATGTGCCATTCTACTTGAGGCCAACCAACCAACCATAAAGTACTTCATCTTCTTCCATATTCACAACCCCAAGAAACGCCGATGATGTTGCGTCAATTTACGACGAAGCGCTGCGCTGGAGCTGGAGGCCTTCTGAGTCCCGCTGCGGGGTAGCGGCTGAGTACCTGGCGGTGTTGTGCTAGCTTGCCCAATTTGTCCTTCTTGTTTTCTGTGCCTGCTCCTGTTATAGGGCGATAGGGCGCGGGACGACGGCTTAATGTCTACCTCTTCTCCCGGCCAAGGGTTTTCCCCTTGGTCGGCCTCTCTTCCACAGGACCAGCTCCCAATCGATGTCTTTTTTCGCAGTGGAGTCACCAGCATTCCTGTGGCTTTAGTTCCAGCTGATGGAGGCGCCATTCGTTTGAACAACCCGGAAGCGGTGCAGGTGGCCCTTCAGTCTACATCGCCTCATTTCATGCGAATCACAGATGTGCGGCAGTTCGGCAAGGGTGGGATATTGTGCAGGTCACCGGACAAGGATTGTGTCGCCGACCTTTTGAGGTGTACCTCCTTCGCCAACCACCCGGTGAGCGCATTCATTCCGCCTCATCTAGCATGTTCCAAGGGCTTAGTCCGAGGTGTTGACTCTCGATTGAGCCCTTCAGAAACGCTGGAGAACCTCTTGTCTGCGGGCGTCATTGCGGTCCATCGTTGCAGCAGAATGGTAGAGGGGGTGAAAATACCTACAGAGTCCGTCATAGCCACATTCGCAGGAGTAGTATGCCCTTCAGAGATCAAAGTGTGGCCACTAGTGTTTCGAGTTGACGCATTTAACTCTCGTCCCCTTCAGTGTCAGAACTGTTGGAGATTTGGCCACAGCGCCAAAGCGTGCAAATCAGGCTCACGGTGCTGTGCATGCGGCGAAAGCCATGCTAGAGAAGAATGCCTTGAACAGCAAGAAAAATGTTGCCTGTGTGGTGGTGCCTACTCTGCCAACTGTCCTGATTGTCCTGCACGAGCTCAAGAAGTGCAAGTTCTAGAGATAATAGATAAACGTCGATGCACGCGACGAGAGGCCTTTGCCGCAGTCAAAGAAAGAGCCTCATGCTATTCTAGTGTGGCTGCCAAATGTCCACCTGCAATGGACGCCTCTTGGACACAAGCAATTACCGCTGCGGTTGAAAAAGCAGTGGCGAATGCAATGGAACGTATTATGGAAACGGTATCCACGTGCATCTCACAGGTAGTAGCTACCCAGATGACTAATCTGCTGCAAGCGCACGCCGCTCCGCTCTTGTCCTCTATGGTTTCGGCTGCTCCTCCACCATCTGTGGACATCAATAGCGCTCCACAGGGCCAAAGTCAGCATGAGCGACAAACGACTCCTGAAAAATCTCTCCCGAACAGTGTTAAGGACGCATCCTCTGATGAATGTGTTGAGATGGAATTCGATACCCGCGCCCAAAAACGAAGTGGGTCTCCTTTGAGTATCCCGGATCTATCTTGTCACCAGTCCAAGTCCAAGAAAAGTCATGCAAGTCAAAATCCTAAGACCAGGATTCTCGAAGCGGCAGTTGCCGCTGCAGCACTCCCGCCAAGATAGGGTCGTTAAGTGTTCTTCAATGGAATTGCCGATCTATATCCTCAGCTTCAACAGATTTAATTTGCCTATGTAATCAACTTCAACCGGATGTAATTACGTTCAGGAAACATGGCTTACTTCAAATATTAATTATCATCTCAAACATTACCGTTCGTTCCGGCTAGACAGGTCTTCACGAGGGGGAGGGTTGTTGCTGCTGATTTCCTTAAAGTTTTGTCACAGGGCCTTCATTTCTTTTCAGTATGCGGACAGTCAGTGCGAAATACTTGCGGTTGATCTCAGTATCCCAGGTCAACAGCCCTTTACTGTAGCTAACGCATATTTCCCTTCAGGTGTGCATGACACTCGGTCCCTTGACTCATTGATGTCTAGCAGCAGATCTCAGGTTTTATTAGTTGGGGATTTTAATTCGCACCACGTGACGTGGGGGTTTAAAACAGATTGTCTCGGCTCTAGACTGTTTGATTGGATTTGCGACAACAACATAGTCTGCAACAATTCAGGAATGCCCACATTTGTACGTGGTCTATGCCGCTCTGTTTTAGACTTAACTTTTTCCTCCCCAGGAGTCTCTGTCTCGTCTTGGGCGCCTGTTGACTGCGCGACAAACAGTGATCATCTACCGATTAGTTTCAGGGTTGCGTGTAACTTAACTTTTCCTGAACGACAACAGCGCGCCTTCATAAATTACGTTCGCTTTAAAGACACTCTCAAATCAGCTCTCACAATCGATTCGGACCGAAACACCACTACGAGTTCCGAATGTAAAGCTACACATATATGCACAGTGTTGGAACGCGCAAGGCAAAAGTCTGAATTCATTGTCACAGGATCTAAGGATGCTATCACCAATAATTGGTGGAATGCAGAGTGCACGCGTGCCTATAGACGGCGGAAAGCAGCCTGGAAGAAACTCCTCCTAAATCAATGCCCAAAAAATTGGTTGGATTATAAGTATGTCGCAGCAACATTTAAGCGCACTATCTCCCGCGCGAAGGAGGAGTATATTACAAGTCATTATGATTTTCTTTCTCAGTCAGGAAATAAACGGGCCTTGTTTAATTTTATGAGGAGAAGGAAAGTGATTCCTCCGGCTGTCAATATTGAATCCCTCGTTCAATCCCCTGCTGACATCGCTAAGGCCTTAGAGGGAATTGCGGGTGGCCTAGAACGTCGATTCACATCTGCACTTCGTTATCCACCTACATTCTCATGCATCTCAAGTGATTTCATTGAGGTCACTATGCCTGAGCTTTCGCAAATTGTTTTGCGCCTATCTCCAGCGGCTCCTGGCCCCGATAAGATCACTACATCTATGATTAAAATTTTGTTTACCGAATCTCCTGAAGATCTGTTGGCTCTGGTTAACCGTTCCCTTAAAGGTCCATGGATTCCCCATGAGTGGCGTCTTGCGGAAATAGTTCCAATACTTAAAAAACAAGGGGAGGGTTTCACTTCTGACAACATACGCCCGATTTCATTAACATCGAATTTAGTGAAATTGGTGGAACGGGTCCTGCTTCGTCGTATCATGTACTTCATTTCTGCAAATGATATCTTGAATCCTTGTCAAATTGGTTTCAGGCCGGGCTGTTCGATTTGGTGTGCTCATACTGACCTTGAGAGCCGTATTAAATTAGCTCGCAGCACTAAACAGTTTGCCGCGCTTGTCACTCTGGATATCAGTAAAGCCTACGACAGCGTCGAGTACTCGATGCTGTTACACAGATTGCAGGTCCTTAATTTCCCAAATTATTTTGTAGCCTGTATCTTTGCTTTCCTGGAAAACAGAGAATTTTATTGCTGCCGAAATGGTGTTTCTTCAAAGAAATTTCGACAGACAAGAGGTGTTCCGCAAGGCTCAGTTCTTTCTCCTGTTCTTTTTAGCATCTTTCTAAGCTTCTTTCCATGCATCCATAATGTGTCAACTTACGTGTACGCTGACGACATCGCATTTTTTGCTTCTGCAAAAGATATTCACTCTCTGTATCAGATCTTGCAGGATTACCTCAATATTCTTGACAACTGGTTAGGAAGTATTCATCTGTCCCTCAATGTGAACAAATGCGCCTTGTTGGTCTTCCCGGTTTCTCATCCTGTACATATCTGCGTTTCTTATAGAAATCATATAATTCCTCAGGTTCAAACAGTGAAGTATCTTGGAGTGATCTATGACTGTACTCTTTCCTGGCGGCCTCACATTGAGCAAGTTTCTGTAAAAGGACTTCGGGCCATTGGCATCCTGCGTCGGCTTTGCAGCGCTAGGTCAGGGATGAGAAGGCACACACTTCTGCTGATCTATAAAATGTATGTCCGCCCAATTTTGGAGTTCGGATGTGTTTTATTCTCAGGAGCTCCTGCCTATAAACTTCGACCGCTTGTGCTCTTGGAGCGTGAGGCGTTGCGCCTCTGCTTGGGACTTCCAAAGTATGTAGCTAATGTTGTCCTGCACCTTGAGGCGCGAATTCCATCTTTATTAGCAAGATTTCGCCTTTTAACAGTCCAAACCTTTTTAAATTTGTGCGACTCTCCTCTCCACACATCCAATGCAATATTTCTTAGTCAGCCCGCAGTCTTTTTAAATGCCACCTGGTCTCGTTTGCATACTCCGCAGATATGTTTCGTGCAGTCTCTCCTCGATCCCTTAAACATTAAGCTCACAGATATCCATCCACTGCATAACATCTCACCTTCAGTCGAGATTGCATTTGGTAACATTTTCCCATCGAATGCCAAGCTCCAGCCCTTTCCTCTCCTTCTCGGTTTGTTACAGGACCACCTAAGATCCTTTCCTTTTCATATTCTCATTGCCACCGATGCCTCGCAGGATCGTGAAAAGGCAGGTGTGGGCATTTTTTCACCTGCATTGGGATGGTCCTTTTCTCTCCGTCTCCCTGACTTCACTCCAATTTATCTGGCCGAATTATTAGCTGTCATTCTAGCCTTACGTAAATTAGATCCTGCCGTTTCCAAAGTCATGGTTATGACGGACTCTCTATCTATTTGCTTTTCATTATCATCACCCTCTGAGTCTCGGGCATTACGCCTCTTTAAGCAGCTGATCCCGCTTCATCTAAATTCGGTGAGGTTGCTTTGGGTACCGGGTCACGTGGGCATTCAGTTAAATGAGGTTGCTGATTCATTAGCAAGGGCCTCTCTCTGTGGTCCAATAATTGCTGTCCTGCCAACCTGCGCATATACAGCTGCGGTGAGGTTTCGCAGTTACACAATATTTCAGGAATTTTCAGCCTCCGCGCTTACTTCATCCCCCGAATACAAGCATCTTCTGCACCCTTGGAGCAGCAAAGACTGGAGTTCGCGCAGACTGGAGGTCTCTTTCACGCGTTTGCGATGCCGAGTTCCTCTGCTTAATTTCTACCTTCACAGATCTGGTCTGGCGGTTTCTCCACTGTGTCCATTTTGTGCCGAGCCTGAGACAGTGGATCACTTCCTGCTGTTCTGCCGCCGATTCTCTTCTTTGAGGAGGCGCCTATTAGAAAATTAGTTTCACCAGCTGGGTCTGCCTGTGTCCACTGAGGTTGTTCTTTCCTTTGGCGCTACTTCGCTTGGACGAAGCAACAGGAGTGCGCGCTGTGCAGTTCAAAAATTTCTTTTAGAAACACAGCGACTCCCATGCTAATATTATTTTTTTTGTTTGTTTTCATTTTTCTGATTATCAAACTTTTAATTTATTATTATTATTATTATTATTATTATTATTATTATTATTATTATTATTATTATTATTATTATTATTATTATTATTATTATTATTATTATTATTATTATTATTATTATTATTATTATTTCTGTCTCTCTTTCAGTCAATACAAAATTGAACCATTCCATATGTTGCATTCAAATTTGCACATAATGCCGTCCTCCCATCTTCGATCCCCCTGCTAACAGGTCCCCTTTCGTTGCGTCGTCCAATCTGTCAGCCTATACCCTATTAATACTCATTTACCTCTAACACTCTTAATAATTCCAACAGTTCACCGCCTGTGTCTTGGCCACTCCCCCGTAGTGGGTATGTGCCATTCTACTTGAGGCCAACCAACCAACCAACCAGCGTCGTCTGCGTTGAACGTTGGTGAAGCACACCACGTATCCAGCGCGGATCACGTGATCCGCTCTGATCAACGTTTGTTCCTAAACATCTGATCATCTTTCCGTATAGTGCCGCAGCATTCCACACGCTACATTCTTTTTCTTTCTTTTTTTTTCTGAAACACTGATGGCCTCATAACCCGCAAAATGCCGGCATGTAGTGAAGACTCTGAAGTTAGTCACGGGATGCTGGCAGTGGCGGCAAATTAACTAGTCTTTTAATGACGATGAGCTTGCCCAACCTGGAGAAATAAATTAAATATTGACGCGACCGGGTTTCGCGCCAGCGGCGGCGCGAACATATATCAGTTTCACTGGGCACTGCACGAGAGCACTGATATATCGCCGTTTTTTTTTCCAACGTTGTATTTATTACAATAACGCGATGTTTTATGTACATGAGCTCTCTATTAACATTGAGAAGATAGTGGAACATCAACACACATCAGCAACGAAGCACGAGAAAAGAATCAGTGCAGAGCACATAGCTAATATATCATAACACACACATCTAAGCAACAAAGAACTAGAAAAATAGGCAATGAACAACACAGCACTAAGAGCGAGTGCCACTCCTGTTTATACTCGGTCTGGTCATACAATTCTCTTAGGTGTACAATCATTCTGCAGAAATGGTCTTTAGCAGACACAACATATTCACCATGTCGATCCATTATGCACATTTTACACAGGCTATGTAATCCAATCAGAAATACTTTATCTAAGGGTTCATCAACAAATAGCAGTGCAGTGAGAAATCGTACAGAATGCGACGTTAATTAAATCTTTTCTTCAATGGCTGTTGCATGATGTCCGAGAAAAGTATTGCATCTTTAAAATTAATTAAACAATGCTCAATCGTTTCAGGAGCATCACAAAGACGTCAGTGCTACGAAGACACGAATATACACTTTTTCTCTAACCATGTTTTAAGGGGTATTGTCTCAGTGTGTAGCTTAAAGTAAAATGTTTAATGGCTATCCCTCACAACCAGTCCGAATTCAGTCCCCTGTGAAACAGGGTTGCCCGCTGTCGTCGCTCCTGTTCACATTATGCCTGGAGCCACTTTGTCTGTTATAAGCAGTGCAGCTGTCAATGGTTTTCGTGTTATGGATCACGAACTGAAGGCATTTGCCTATGCGGATGGCCTCACGTTTTTCTGTTCTGATAAGCCAAGCATCGATGAGGTTAATCGTATAACGGAAGACTTGGGTTCAGTGTCAGGAGCTCGAATTAATCTTCCTAAGGATTGCGGTGTCTGGTTTGGTATATGGGGAACGACACCTGCTGAATATGCTGGCATACAATCGACACATACGCCGCCGAAGTACCTTGGCGTTTCTTTGAGTGCCTATAAGCACACTGCACATTTCTGGAAAGACCGCTTGCCAACTCTCCAGCGCTATGCTCGGACTTTTGTGCCCCATGGTCTCTAGATTTTTGGCAGGGCGACCGCATGCAATCTGTTTCTCGCCACCAAAATTTATTACGCACTGCAAATCATTCATTGCAGAAGACTTCATATCCAGCGTTTCCACAGAATTTTCGCAACTTTTGTTTAGGATTCGTCTTTTCAGTCAATAAGGCGTGATAACCTTTTCCGGCTTGTAAGCGTTGGCGTCCTCGGTTTAGTCCACCTGTATGTCCACCAGGTGGTTTCACATTTCATGTTTTTCCGGGACACTACACACACCCAATTGTGCGTGCATTCCTGCAAGTGGTTAATAGTTTATGGAGGTTTAACGTCCCGCGACTCATGGAGGTAAATTTAGTTCATGCTTTACCGAGCATCATTGCGTCTTCTAATGTTTCTGATCATCTGTGTTTGTGGGGATTCATGCATGAGGTGTATTTGTATGTTTCCTACTTGTTCGTTTTTCCCCTGAGTTTCATTTTTCGATATCGAGAAAACGGTTGTACAAGGACTTAATCTCTTTCCTCTGTCAATGTATCGCTCTGTGTATTTTATACCCCTGTCACACGGGCACGTTTGAACTCCTTTCAACTCCCTTCAGCCAAGGTAGTCTTTATCTCGAGGGAGATGCGTGCCGTGTCACACGGCAGTCCTAAAGGGAAGGAAGTTTAAAGAAGTTCCTCGCGAAAGGAGATCGGTCATCTCCCTCGAAGGGTGAAGGGAGTGCTCTCGTTTGCAGTGCGCTTTACTTCCGATGGAGTAAACAACCTTTGTCTTCGATCATTATATTTTAATAGTGAATATATTAGTTATTATATCATAAAACAAGCAGTACAGCTCAGTTAGTTATGTTTCACTTTAGTGGCAGCACTGTACTCTCAAGCTAGGCGCTGGCTTGGCAGCTTGCCTTGACTGCGCCATATTTGTTTTGATCTGTGATCGCGCACATGCTCGCACCTCGCACGTGTGCTACCCCCACGATGGACGATGCATCTGCGCAACCCGCGCTGCTTCCGCCAGCGAAGCACCAGCCGCCTCTCCAGCACTTTGAGAAGAGAAATGAAGAATTAATAACATTTCAGTTGTTTTAACGCTCTTTTTTTATGTGTTTGCACTAAATAAGCCGCGCCTAATGTGCCCCTGGCGTATTGTGTGAGAAGCTCGTTACAGGCCGTGTGGCACGGAGACAACTCCTTCGAGGTGAAACTCCTCGCACTCCTTTAGGTCAAGGGAGTTCAAGGGAGTTCCGAGTAGGCCGTGTGACAGAGGTATTCTACCGGGACAGGACGTACTCAAGAGAGTTCGTGAAATGCCCCTCTCCCTATGTACAAAAACTATTCTATCGCCGCAGCCGATCACGCCTCGCGTTGATGATGATGATGATGATGATGTCCTCAGGCTGAATGACACATACCCACGGCGGGGGATTGGCCAGGGTGCATAGAGGATACAAACGCACTCATGTACAGTGAATGGAGTATATTTAAATCTAAAATTTTGGGACGCAGAGCTAGAATTTGAACAAAACAAAAAATACGGAGAAAGAAAAGTGGTGAATTCACATTCTAGCAGAGGAATCTACCAGATGAAATTATATAATCGTGAATAGAATCGAACACTGGTTTCAGGGCATATCCCTTGGCGCTTGCCCCGAAGGATAAGAGAATCGAAATAGATAGAGGAAGCCCAAGCCGAGCGAGGGGGATCCCCAGCGAGGGGGATCTCCAAGTAAATTCTACGGAGAGCAGCGAGCCGCCGGGAGGAGAGGAAAAAATGTTCTATAGGCTCAATTTCGCCACAAGACTCACAAAGGTTGGATATCGAAAGCCCCGATCGGCATAAATAAAGATTTAGCCGCGGTATCCTGCAGCGCAAAAGGGTCATGGACACCTCACATTGCCTCGAACTGCACATCCGCAGCAGATTCTCGCTCTTCTTCTTCTTCTTCTCCACATGAAAATGGCACATACCCACGCGCGGGGTTTGGCCAAGGTACGGTGGTGAATGCCAAGGAGGTATATGCTCGGGGGAAAAAAAAAAGAAAAAAAAAGAAAACTAAGTAGAATAGTAGAATGATTGAAATGAGAAAATATATGTGAATTGTTAAAATTTTTCAATAAGTAAACAAATTAGATATAGCAGGAATAAAATAAAATACGCTTTTGGACATGCGGTCGAATTTTATATGGAGTTAACAGGGTAAGCGACATTATAGAGTACACTATAGCGATATAGTGCCTAGAATATACTGGCAGGGTACTGGTACTGGTATATACTGGTAGAATATATTAACAGGGTAAGCGACATTATAGAGTACACTATAGCGATATAGTGCCTACAATATACTGGCAGTATATTCAAGGCACTATAATAGCGACATTGCACGTCGTCGTCTCCATCAGCTTCCATCTGTGCGAAAGTCATGAAAGGAAAGAAAACGCGCTTTCAATCGTTCTTTTTGGTAAGTGGCGTTGGTGTCGTCCTACAAAAACCTACTTTCACATAATATTTCGTGGCAAGCAATGCTAAGTCGCTGGTAATTTTTTTTTCCCTTTACGCGCCGACGAAGCCTACCCTCTCAGTACAAGCGTGTTTTTTTTTTCTCTCCCCCGTTTGGCACCCGCAACGTCAACCCTCGCGTTATTATCGGGGGCGCGCTACATTCCGATAAATACGGCAGCTTCCACCATGCCGCAGGTGCTGGATGGAAATGAAAGGCCTGCAAACTAGGATTGAACCTGCGTCGTCAACGAACGGTATTTCACGTAATGTGGGACGCAAACCTTGTTCGAGTCGTGGCTGGAAATGATGTCGACGGCCCTGTCGGTGACGAGGTTGGTGTCGTACGTGCCATCTGCGCCCGCCACCAGCGTCTCGTTGTCCCAGTAATCGCGGCCACACATGTTGTACTGCATTCCAACGGAAGTAGGAATGAGAGAGAAGCGCGGCGCAGTCGCCTGCAACATCTACTCGTCGTCTAAATTTTCGTTTAACTGCGTGCATGAATCTCGCTTCTCTGCCTGATGTGAACAAACTACCACTTCTGTCTGTGGGACCCTTAAATATTTTAATTTAATATAGAAATACCTACATCTAGTACAGTGAGAAGGCTTTTTTTTTTCGCACAAGGGCGTCAAGACATCTTCAGGGCCCGTTCCGCAGCAGATTCGTGGCGGTCGCAGAATAAATCTATAGTTATATTCTTGAAATGTACCTTTTTCTAACAAGAGGTACCGTAGCCATAGCTTCGCTATGCAGGGTTTTTCGGTAATGAATTTACACATAATTTTTAAAAATAGGCTCCTTCAGTTAGAAGAGCGCTTTTTTTCGGCAAAGCATCCTCAGCGGTGTAGTACAACAGAAAACAGCGAAGAGTGCTAACAAGCAGACTGATTAACCAATATTGAAAGGTTAACTTTTTAGCTATTACTGTTAGGCGCCCCAATTATTGACAGGCGTGTAACCCCCCGTAAGTAATATCCATATATGTTTTTAGTGTTTCGAAAACGAAGTTACCCTCGGCGCTGTGGTGGTGCATGGTGGTGGTGTGACACTTTTTATTAACAGCCTTTATGTTAGGCGTTCAATAGGTCCTGGGCCAAGGACGTCCCCTTCACGCACACAGAACTTGACACAGCACTCACACGTTGTAACACACTCTGCCCCCGGTACAGATAAAATCACATACACAACTCTCAAGAACCTTCCTCCCGAAGCCCAAACATTTCTACTTACTGTCATCAACGACGCCTGGACTTGTGGCACCCTGCCAGTGGACTGGACATCGTCCCTGGTCTCATTCATACCGAAACCCAATAAACCCTCCACCATCAATAATCTCCGTCCTATTTCCCTCGGCGCTGTAGACCAACAAATTATGGCTACATCGCGCCAAAATACATGCGCTTTCTAGAAGATTGCATGCAGGGAAAGCAACCTCTCCAGTGCCTGCAACTCGTCGACATAGCCGAAAATTATTGGGCCGCAGCGCTGAAGGTAATCTCATTTACGAAATTACAAAAAGTGATAAGAATATTACTTGCGGTGGGCTACACGCCTCTCAATAATTTAGTGGTAGAATAATTAAGGAGCCCAACGATAATAGTTAAAAAGTTAACCATTCAATATTAGTTAACCAGCGTGCAAGTTAGCACGTCTTCGCTGTATTCTGATGTACTACACCGCTGACAAGCTATGCCGATAAAAGCACGCTTCTACCTCAAAAAAGCCTATCTTTTAAAATTGCGCAAGCAACCCTATATTTACACTGGCATTATACATGTCACCCTCAGACCGTCCCACACATGCCGCACAGCCATGGTGGTTCACTACCTGCTTCCATTTGCTTTGTCTCTATTTGCCACACCTACGCACATATATAAAAAAATGACAAATGATTTAGCGTTGTGACGCTAAATGCGAATTGGGTGCGTTAGCACTTGAGTTTTTATTTCAGTTTAGGTTTTCGTTAGAGCCTTTGTTTTCAAGGTCAGGTAGCCTTCAGACAAAGATCGGCAAAATCAGACTCAAGCTCCGCCTTAATGGTGTGACGCAATAGGGCTAATGGATTAATGCTCATATATGTGGAATTGGTCGTTCTCTACTTTATGTTTATAGATCATTTGGTTGGCATAGCTCCTTTGCTGACAGTGGCTGCAACTTCAGGAACCCTTCCTAGTTTTAGTGAGAAGGTGCGCAGCACTGTGTCCCTGTGCACACAAGTTGCACACGCAAAAGGGTGTATCGCCCACTACGAGTTCCTTCCGAAGCAGTGTGGTGAGATGGAGGGGTGTATGGCGGCGTTTGAAACAGGTAGGTTTTAATTCTGAATCGTGTAAAAATGACGCAGTCAAGATTCTGACAGAACACCACCTTGTTAGACAGTAATCATCATCATCATCAGCCTGACTATGCCCACAAACTTCTTAATCTCATCCGCCCACGAAACTTTCTGCCCCCCCCCCCCCCCCCCCCCGCTATGCTGGACAGTAATATAACAATCTTAACAAAGTGCCGTAAGAAAATCTGACAACATATAGCTAAATATTAATTTAGCCTCACATATTAACACACAATCGTTATCATATCCTTCTGTGCCTGACCAAATCAGAAAGTTGGCTGACGGTTCGGAACAATTACTGCTTCAACCATTACTTGATCAAGTACTTGATATTTTGCTATCGTAAAGTCAGGAAACGGAAAAGGAGGATGAAAGAGAGAAGCACGGATGCAGACACAAAGGCGCCATTAAGAGCCCTAAAATATCTTCCTTATGTGCCCCTCCCATCTAGTTTTTTTTTATTCAAGCTGTTTGCCATTAGGCATAATGAAAAAGGGAAAGTTATATAAACGATACAGCGCTGTATCGTCCATTTTCTTGTCTTTTGTGCTCGTCTTCGTTCGCGCTGTTTATTCAAGATTCAAGATATAAAAAGGAGTGCAAACAAGCCTCTGCTATGCTGTTGGAAATCGTCCGAGAAACGGATTCGCTCGACAACTTTTAACACATACATTTCTTTCCTTTTTTTCCCTTTTGTTCCCCTCCCACGTGTAGGGTAGCCTACTGGGCATCGCCTGGTTAACCTCCCTGCCTTTCCGTCCTTCTGTTTCCCTCTCTCTCTTTTTTTATCTCTCACGAACTCCCTTGAACCTTACTCACGCCCCATCTTCCGCAACTGGACGGCGCTTTCTATAAAAAAAAAAAAAACGTGCTTCGCGGCTGCTGTCTTTTTTTTTTTGGCTCTCACAGCGACAAGCTTCGATATATCGGGCACACCAAACATATTGTAAAATGAGCAGTCACTGAATGGCATAAATTATCAAGCACAGAAACAGGCATGCAAGTATGAAGTACGTGATCGTGCAAGTAAACTCACATAGTTCAGCTTCTGCGTGAAGTAGTACTTGGCCGTGTTATAGTATCCGTAGAAGGTATCGAAACCACGCCGCGTTGGTAAGTACTTAGTGTCGGAGTACCCCAGGTGCCACTGCAAGATAAGAAAAGACGATAAAATTGTTACCCTTGTCATCAGTGTTATCTATGAGGCTCTGCTGTCATTCGGTGCACTGGACGAAGCTGCCTAACTCCGAAATTACGTGCCAAACGCAACACAAACCACGGATTCAGTAAGGTCCAGTTATAGGCACTGGACGTCACTGCCCGTTAAAAGCGAAATAAAATAGAGGAGGCAAGGTCAATGGAAACGCCGACCACAAATTACATTTTTCGTACCATTTTCGGACGATCCGTTTTTCAGTTCATTTACAATGCGTGCCGTATGACATTGAGGAATGTGAATTTGATGATGTTCACACCCAGAAAATCTGGACAAGCGCATTTTACAGCCGAAAGTTGTTTATGAACACAATTTTTTTTTCAAATATCGTAAGATTCCACTATAACAATCAATATACCCGCAGATCTCCCCTGATGAGGCTTGAATTTTTGTGCTATTAAAGTTTTAGCTATAGAAAACCAAGGTTAACGTTTTTCCTACAGTCAAAAATGTCCCCCTTGGTTTTCTGTGGCATGTCTTAACTACTGGATGCAAGCGATGGAGAAACATTAAAAGAAAGTTTTTCTTACGCATCGGAAGAATGGACTATTAACTTAAATATCTCCATAACAGTATCTTACAAAATTCCACAGTTGCCTCACAAATAAAATTGATGTCCAACATTCTGAACTTGAGTTTAAAGGTTAGCGAGAACAGCCTGTCTGAAGAGTTCCTCGGCTGGTGCGTTTTGGGTTGCACAAGGTAATGAAAGGAAGGTGCAGGATTTGAAATTCCTCCAGGATGTCAGTCATAAGCTTTGATGTTCCGCTCGAAAGAAGTCGTGCGTTTCATAGGTGAAGTAAAATAAACTGGCTTACAAATGACGAGGTCATATTTAGACCAGCAAATGCATTCCACAACTTGCACACTCACCTGATGGAACCACAACTATACACTATGGATTTCTAAGCTGCTCTATATCGCAGGCTTTAGTGCGATCCGCCACCTTACTTGATTACCTTTCTTTGAACTGATCTGTAAGTCATCAGTGTACATAGATCTCAACGTGGTATTCGCCTGCGAACGGCGAATGATTGAATATTTTTTTTTTACCTCGTGCCGTTTCGGTTTGAACAATCGAAGCGACAGCTGTGAGGTCAAAATTTATTACAGGTCACGTGAGGCACGAAGTGTTTATTAGTACCCTGAGACTGCCTAACTGGATCCCTTCGCGGCCTTGTAATTAAATAATTAATTAAATAAAATTTAATATAACCACTACTTCATTCGTTCCCATTCCGGCTTTTGAGACAGGCTGGCTTAATTGTTGTAGTGAATTAAAATGTCCAAGCAGTGATTATGTTGCGGTTGTCATATGCGTCACGTGACGTTTAGTAATTTTGACGTCACAGCCATCACTAGGCTGCTGAAAATGAAAGAGAAACTCTAACATTCTAGCTCTACAGAATCGACACAAACTGTGGGTCCCCTTCGATTAAGGATTATCTAGTATCGACTGCCTTTACCGGCGGTTCCACCGAAACGTTTCACTACACACTCATCGGCAGCAAAATAAGCGCTGCATGAGAGTACACTACAAGCGATTACCTTTCCTAGGGCGTGTGTCACGTAGCCAAGCTCCTTGAGTCGCTCGGCCATGGTGGGAATGCTCGGGTCAATGCCCCCCGGCTGGGCCGGAATCATGACGGCGTGCTGCAGACCTGCGACGCATGCGCAAAGAGCCCCCGCTTAGGCCGCGCGAATGCGGCTCGTCGAGAACTGGGCCACAGACTAACCCGCATTTTACATAACTTTTACATAACAGAAAACTGTGCTATAGATAGGGTAAATATAACTAAAAATGAGATAAGTGAGTCATGTATCGCTCTGAGAGATTCAACGAGAAACAAGTGAACAAAGGGCGCGATGAGTACAGTTAACGTGAAAGGCGCAGGTAGAGGAGATTACATATATACGAAAGGTAAAATGCGACAGAAGTATGTCGAAAACGACTGCTTCTCGAATCATATTAAGCCTTAACTTCGAACGCTCAGTCCAGACCTCCAAGGAGCACCAACCCCGTCGCACTCGTATTTCACAACCCTGTAGCTATTCACCGGTACTCGTACACTAAGATGAATCAGTTTAGCTGGTTCCGTAACGCTGGGTACCTTTCGTCACTTTTTGAACTCGATTACAGCTTCTCTCTTTCCTAATAAATGCTTACATAATCGACAGTCTTCGTAAAAATCTTGCAGTCCGCTGCGACCATAGCTCGAGTCGGAGTGCTGCCAAGTGGTGGCGCTGCTATCGGCGATTCTAACTAATGGTAAGGTTGCACCGGGTGAGAAAGCATGTGCCACTGGCTCTAGTGAGTCCTTGCTATGCTGTTGGTGCCTTGTCGCCCATAGAAACCTCCGTATCGGCCAGTCCTGCCTGTCTGTCTCACCCGCGATACAAGAGTAGTGCGTGCGAGGTCCTCTTATCAACCTCAATCTACAATCTGTGCCTGTCGTGTCCTAATCGTTATCTATCTCCTCACCCATCCTGATGGGGTAGAGGCCAGTCAGGAGAGCCGCTCGTGAAGGGGTGCACGTCTGCAGCGTGTAGTGCGAGGTCAGCAGGACGCCGTGTGCGGCCAGGGTGTCCACGTTGGGTGTAGGGATCTGTCGCGAGCCTACAAGGCTGGTGTCCGCCCAGCCCTGCGAATGAAAATACCGAAAAGCAATGGGTTTCGCTCTACTAGCAACGCAAGCGGGCTGGAGCGTAGAGCCAATGGTATCATTTCGCTACTTCTTCAGGGGCAAAGCGTCGGGCAGCTCTACAGCTCTAGCTGTTAACGAATGCTAAGGTTCTCGAGTAAAACATGTCGTCGTCGTCGTAGTAGCAGTTTAAAAGCGTCCGTGCAGCCGAGTGTGGCAGAGATCACGTTCGGCTGTACGGACGCGTTTAATGTGAGAGCATTATAAGTCCCGTGGTTTGGTTTATGGCTTAAGGGGGGTTTAACGTCTCAAAGCGACTCCGGCTATGAGGGATGCCGTAGTGGAGGACTCCGGAAATTTCTACCACCTGGGGTTCTTTAACGTCCACTAACATCGCACAGTACACGGGCCTCCAGAATTTCACCTCAATCGAAATTCTACCGTCGCGGCCGGGATCGAAATCGCGCCCTTCGGGTCAGCACCCGAGTATCATAACCGCTGAGCCACCGCGGCGGCTCGCACAAAGCACATGCCTTGCGGCTCGAAGTAACTCCCCCCCTCAGAAAAAAAAAACGTGACCGGGGTTAGGGGGGCAGGAAACTTTAACGGGCTGCATATTTAGGCATCTTTACGTATCTTTGCGAATTACCTGTTGCGCAATCGCCGTTTATTTTTTCGTCGGCATTATGCCTCATCACCCAGTTACTGCCATGTGGCTTCTGGTACGTAATTAGTTAATTATGTCATGAGTGAGTGGGGTGTGCGCGACTGACATAGAAGAATGGCCACTTGGGCTGCTCTATACAATCTAAAGCATTTTGAAGTTAACGCTGTTGTTTCTGGCGAACTGGGCTTATAAAATCTTCATGATGCCATGGTCATTTATTGTCTCATAAAAATGGCGAAGTACCCGGTTAATTGAAGAGACATGGTAGAGGTCATTGTCCTGATGGTGATGGTGAAAAATGACGACGCAGTATATAGGAACAAAGTGACTAGCCAAGGTCATTTATTTCGTTCAGCCTTCTTGCAAAAGTAAACTTCGTTTAGAGCTTCAGTGCCATATAGTTAAGCCTGAAGTTATCAACCTCACATCGCCTTAGGCTGAACGTTTCTAGAAAAAAAAAATTGTGAAAAAGAATGCAGATGACGGAGACGCAAAAAATATATGGGGCAAGCGCTGACTACCGTGTAACGGGAACGGGAGGCATATGTTTCTTATACGTTCAACAGCTAACGGGTTTAATGGGGTATTCAGTAAGTTTGCCACCCAGCTTACATTTGTTTCTATGAAGGAATTTAAATGCGGTGCACAATGACTATCGTTGGTGACTTAATCAAACGCAAAGGGCATGCCGTTCAGGTATTTCGTTATCTTGGGAAACACTCAGAAGACCTATGGATTTGAGGCCTGCGTTTAAAGAGGGTTAGCAGAATAGTTTAGTTTATTAGTTTATTAGGGTTTAACGTCCCAAAGCGACTCAGGCTAAGAGGGACGCCGTAGTGAAGGGCTTCGGAAATTTAGAGCTCCTGGTGTTCTTTAACGTGCACTGACACCGCACAGTACTACATGGGCCTCTAGAATTTCGCCTTCATCGATATTCGGCCGCCGCGGCCGGGATCGAACCCGCGTCTTTCGGGCCAACAGCCGAGCGCCGTAACCACTGAGCCACTGCGGCGGGGGGATTAGCAGAATCGATTCACCACTTCGTATATTATGTGCAGGGTGCTTAATTCCCGTAGGGTTCACCGAAATCTTATAAACGCGTGACACCATTTTCCCCGCGTTATCCTTAAACGAATTTTCACTGGGTCGCTTTCACGAATATTTGAGGACTTTTATTTTTCGAAATTCGCTAAAATCAAAAAGCGAAACAAATATAAATTATTTTGTAGTGGTAAGCAAACCCATGCACCTCTCCATCGGAAAAAAAAAAAATGATAATGAAAGGTGGCCCAGAAAGACTGCGCGAATATTGTACTTAAAATAAAAAATGGCCACTTTCGGCTGATTTACAGATCAAAATGAGTCAAATCCACTCGTGGGAGCCACCTTAGTCAGCTTGAACTTGATAGCTTTCACTGTTTCGAGCATGGTTTCATTTATTCCTTCTCCTGCGCTTCTTTACGGTTTACTGCGCGGGATGCGGAGAGCTCAGCGGAAGAGCTGAACCCAAAAGACAACAATAACAAAGAAATCATTAACCTTAGTCCCCAAGGAATGAAATTTGTGCCTCTACTGCACTGAACTTTAAGTGTTTAGCTGAGCTAGATGGTATTGGCTTAACAAATTCCGTATTGCTAGAGAATTTTCAGACCGCACCGGGGAAACGGCAGGACTAGCGGTTGTCCTGTTATTTTGTGTCTTGTCTGGTCTACCGTTTTGCTACTATAATCACGGATTTAGATGATGCCGTGATGCTGTATAAATTCTAGATCCCATACATTGTAACTAGTTTATTTCCCGCTGCCGAAATAGTAACACGAGAATAGAAGGCTGTCACGTCAGCACTTCTCACAGTCTCCTATTCACAATTTGCCGCCGCGGTGGCTCAGTGGTTATGGCGCTCGGCTGCTAACCCGAAAGACGATGGTTCGATCTCGGCCGCGGTGGTTGAATTTCTCCTCCAAAGAAATTCGAGGCCCGTGTACTGTGCGATGTCAGTGCACGTTAAAGAACCCCAGGTGGTCGAAATTTCCGGAGCCCTCCACTACGGCGTCTCTCATAGCCTTAGTCGCTTTGGGACGTTAAAACCCATAAACCACAAACCATAAACCATAAACCTATTCACAATTACATGTTTGTGTTTCTGAAGCAGTGAAATTCTTGAATGGGGAACTTGTATGACAGAGTCGCATTAGGTTTTCAAAACTTGTTGCATTGAAAGTTTCTATTTGTCACTTCTGATCGATCATTCTGATAGTGAAAGCGTATATATTTTTGGCGATTAGAATGAAATCTAGCTGAAGTTTGCGCCTGTGTGTGTTCCTTTTCATACCCTGTCTTGTGTGCGCACAATTATTTAAAAAAAAAAAGCACACGTGACGTTGTGCCCCTATTGCCGCCAAGATCGACTATTCGGTAAGTGCATGACAACGACTGCGTACATTCAGATGACCAAAATCCTCATACCACACCGACCCGGAGCGCATGTGAAGTGACCACCGGAAATTATAAATCAATTGCCTTCTTACGTAGTGACATATATTTTTAAATTTTGGGTCGTGTTATGTGTAACCCACTTGTACATGCGGGCTTTTTTTTATGACTGCGGCAGTCAGGGGTTACGTCTTTGTCTTCTTATCACTCCTAATCTTCAGCGCCTTGTTTCTAGTATATTTATTGCTTATTATTTATTAAGTAATGTCAGTTTAATGTCAGTGCACGTTAAAGAACCCCAGGTAGTCTAAATTTCCGGAGCCCTTCACTACGGCGTCCCTCATAGCCTGAGTTGCTTTGGGATGTTAAACCCCAATAAACCAAACCATTTATTACTTCGTCTTCTGTCACCCAATTTCCTTCCCAATTATTTATTACTTGCCCCGCCGCGGTGGCTCTGTGGTTACAGTGTTCGGCTGCTGACCCGAAACAGAACCGATTTCAATGTAGATTTCTACAAAATATTTCCTGTATTCAAAAAAGAGTGTAAAAATGTTTTGGTTTCAAGCGGTTTTTCCTTTGCTTTGTAAATACATTGTGTGTTTTTGCATGCGTATTATCCACTAGAAAGAATGAAGTCAGATAAAAAAAATATTCCGTGCTTTCTCTGTCCCAAAGTTCATTATTTTAGCCTTGCTACTACCGTGTTTTTATGCATTTATTTACATTTCATTATCAGATGTGCAAATGTTTTGTTTGACTCCCAAGTGCAGTGCCGCTTGCCGAAATGTAACAAATAATATTTTTTTTCTGCTGAATTTGTATTGGGGGGCCGAGGCCCCGTCAGGTGTTGTTACGCCTTTAGCTTCGGCCCCCCCCCCTTAGACACGTTCTAAGAAACAAATAAAGGAAAAAAAAAGCGGGTTCGATCCCGTCCGCGGCGGCTGAATTTCGATGAAGGCGAAATTCCAGAGGCCCGTGTACGGTGCGATGTCAGTGCACGGTAAAGAAACCCAGGTGGTCTAAATTTCCGCAGCCCTTCACTACACCGTCCCTCGTAGCCGGAGTTGCTTTGGGGCATTAAACCCCAATAAACCAAACCACTTATTACTTCGTCTTCTGTCCCCCAAATTCCCTCCCTCGCGCAGAGTAGCATGCCAGCGATTTTTGCAAGTCGGCTAAACTCTTTGTTTTTCATTAGAGTTTCTGTCTCTCTCTCCCCCCTCTATTACTGGTCGAGCAGATGACGTAGCAGCATTTCTATCGAGGGAAACGGGCATCGAGGGTCATGGACGTCGCTGCTGCCGTTGAACTTGCATGTGCTGTCGTGAGAGCTTTTTTCGTATCTGTTTTTTTTTTTTTTTTGCCGCTGTGTATGCCGCACTGAGCGCACTGCCCGAGGTAGCATTTCAGCGAAGGATGTTTACAGACGAACTGAACGATGTTCCAAAGATAAACTTTTACTGCGCCATGCCACTTTTGTCGACAGCCTGACGAAAAAAGCGCGACCATTTTTATCTATGTTTTTTTTTTCGTCGTAGTTTCTATTCCGTTCCCGATATGAAAGAAAAAAAATGAACTGTATGTTTGGCCTTGTGGTATTGGGAATTTCAGCGACAGCTGGCGCGGTGGAATGCGCCGATGATAGCGTATTAACTCTGTTTAGAGGTGCCTTTGGCTGCGAGTGTTATAGCTATATATGCAATACTAACGATAGTACAGTCGGCCGTACACCTGTCTTTAGCGCTCGAACGGCGCGCTCTGTTTTCCATTTATAACAACCACCACTGACCGACGGACCGGATGCAGCTTTTAAAAACAGGGTGAGCTAAACAAGACCCATGGGAATTTACATGCACCATATGGACACGTTTCGTGTGCGCAAGTGCGCACCCGGGGGCTCCGTTAGAGCGCTCTAGACAGCTGTGCGGACGAATGTACTATATAGTCTATCGATAGTCGACATGCTATGCAGCTGAGTCGCTACCGACCTATCGATGGTAACGAAAGTATCGATAGTACTATCGATAGTACTATCAATAGTATAAAATCACTCAACACTGGAGCATAAACTTCGCGGAATTTTCCTTCGTGTCCCTATCACGTGGTATGCAGATGGTGGTAACTATGATAAGGGTTCACGGTTTCTGTACTCCACGCGTCATCGAGCGCTGCAGACGTAATCTCCGTAGAGCCACTGGATTCAGTGTATACCGCGAAGGTGCTGGCAACAGAGACAGACGCTGTCCTTAGAGGGTTGCCCAGCGACCGGAGGCGCACCGTTGAAGGCGCCTGCTTCTGAGCCGAAGTCGGATGGAATTATCACTTCAGCGGTGTCGTCCAATATCGAGTTCTTGGGAGTTGAGCTGCTGCTTACAAATTATGTGAAGCTGCCAGTTGCGCCACGTAAGCTTGTACAGAACGCTCAGCCTCAGTCCAATGAGATTACCAACACTTCGGGACCCGTAAATCCCGACCCACATGGAGCGATTTTCTCGCGAAAAACCGACCGCCCGGCGGCGGCCGTTCGCCGCCGACCAAGCCGTGCTGGACACGTTCGCCTGGCGCTCAGCCGCTCATCGGAAGCGGCAAATGCGAGCTGTCAGCGCGGACCAGTGAAGGCGCTCTGCTCCTGCATGTAGCTTTCGCCCGCCGCTTTCGATTCTACGAACCAACCACAGTCAACATGGCGTCCAAATTTGCGCGCACTGAGTATTATAAGGCGCGTTCACACTTGCCCAAAAATCCGGCGAGCGAAGCGGATTCGGCCGCTTTTGACGCCGACCGGGGCGGAAAGCGGCGCGGCGAAGTTAGCGAGGTCGATCGGTCCAGACCCATTTCCGCCGCGCGGCGACAAACATGGCGGCGCCCTTCGAAGCCGGACCCCTCGCTTCGGACTGAATTCTCGTTGTTACTGCCTTTTTCAGTGCGTTCACTGGCCGTAAATGGAGCATCGGTCTTTCGCTTCGTCTCACCTTGCCTATCAGAAAACGTATAAGTGATAAATTTGTTTTTTTTTTTAATTTAGAGTGACAATTCTCCCACTTCTAGGCTTAAGAGAAGAGGCGGTTTGCTTGCAGTAATGGTTCCCGTCCTGAAAACCTGATGGCGCCACTATAGGCTGAGTTTATTTTTTCGTCTCTGCTAGCATACGCTGAACTAAAAGTGGGAATGCGTCTGCGTTTAGCGTACGTAAGCATGCTTACGCTTGTGGTACGTAGACAGCGTAAATTTATGCTCTTTTCTCACGGTATCTGTGTACGCCGCAAGCGGCGACGTGGTGTAGAAAAGCCAAAAACAGCAGCGGCGCGGCGGTTCCGCCTTGCCTGGGCGTCGACAAATGAGAACAGGTCCTTGTTTTTTGCAGCGAGCGAATCCGCTTCGCTCGCCGGATTTTTGGACGAGTGTGAACGCACCCTTGCTCTGCCTACTTTAGCCTACTAGCCTACGGTTGATAAAATTGAAACAAATATAAATAATAATTTGTTTCTTTTGCCGCCCTCTCATAAACAATGGCTTTAGAGTAAGTTTAAAAATCTTTTTTTTTTGTTGCAGTTTACTAAGATTAAGGCCATGCCGTTGTTAGCAACACTGAAATCAAGACGGCTGCGGTGTGGTGGCGGTCGCCTGTTTTTCACCATATTTGGTGTAGCCCGGCGAACGCGCGTCGGCCTTCCGTCGCGCCGCATGAAATTCGCAGCGTCTGTTCGCTCCATGTGGGTCGGCCTTAACTGAAGCATTGTTAATAAGCGTTTAGCTCTTCTACCTCGATTTTTAAGCTGTGCTATGTTTTTATGCGTTTCACCCTTCCAAGATTATATAAAAAGAAAAAAAATCATGTTCCGGACGAAAGCAGAGTAAAGTTCTTGCTTGATCATAGCCTATGGCTTGATGCGGCTGGCGGCGAGCTCGCACGTTGCTTCGTTGCTTCGACCCGGGCTGATTACGGAAAGAAAAAAAAATAGAATTGGGAAAATTTTGGTGATGATTTTACTGGTTCATTTATTCTGCCTCGAGTTATCTCCTGATGGCATAATGGCAATTGCATTCACGTGACAAACCGCACCGTAGTTGCCTTCTAACCGCTTGGTTTCTCGTCTAACCGAGCCTGGCAGCTTTGTTAGGGGTCGTGACATTTCGAGGTACAGCGTGTTATCGCTTTGCTCCTTTCTTTTTATTTCTGTCGTGCGTGGTGACATCCGCTGCAGATGATATAAAGGCAGAGACGCATGCTATTTGTATGGTTTGGTTTATGGGGCGTTTAACGTCCCAAAGCGACTGAGGCTATGAGGACGCCGTAGTAGAGGGCTCCGGAGATATTCGACCACCTGGAGCTCTTTAACGAGCCCTGACATCGCATAGCAAACGGGCCTCCAACATTTCGCCTCAGTCGACATTCGGCCGCCGCGGCCGTTATCGAATCCGAGTCTTCAGGGTTAGCAGCCGAGCATCATAACCGCTGAGCCAACGCGGCGGCGCAATAGAGCCTTGCACGAACGTTTTGTACACTGGGTTTACATGAACCAATGGTGTATTTTATATCCAAATACCATCCCCGGTGGTCGAAATTATACCGCAACGTACCAATACAGCGTCTCCCATAGACCATGTGCAGTTTTCCAGCATTAAACCCCATATTAATCTTTGCTTCAGAAAAACAAAGCTTTGCTATACCCGTGCGGATTAAGAGGCTAGCGCGGTCAGGAACACTATAACATAGTCACTCCTTTTTAGTTCTTTCATATTTTCTTTTTTTGTACCTGTGATTGGAGGAAACAATGCCGCGCCTCCGCCATCGCTGGTCCTTGAGCCAGTAATGAAACAGCTAAGGAACGGAGAGCGTGGCGTCGCTTGAGCCATTTGCAAGGAGTGTCAAAAAAAGAAAAGAAGTCGGCACAGACACTTGAGAATGCTTACATGTGAGAAGGCGTAAGCCCGCCCTCGCTCACTTTGTGAACGCAGTCGCCGCGCAGCGTGACGTTACGCGATTCCACAGCTGGTAGTTCTACCTCTGCATGGCTCTATGTATCCGCTGCCGCGACGCCCCCGCACAACTTCGTTCTTACGGGTATGACGCGATAGCTAATGGGTTAATGCTCATACGCAGAATTGATCATCTCTACTTAAAGGTGCACTGAAGAGGAATCTGAACTCGTCTTTTTGCCGCGGGAACTCAATCTACACGTTCCGAGCATTCTTAGAAACTTCGATTTATTGCCGTGTGGCCGATTTCCCTAATTAAATCGAATTAACGTCGGGCTCCCGCATTTTTTTTAAATTCTCCATCGTACGGTGGGCGGAGTCGACCAACGCGGGGAGTTCCTTTCACCCAGCCCCGTTATTCTAGCCTCTATAGTCCCGTGGCGGCTTGCCGCTCTGCCTTCGGCGGAGTAATACGTAGTAGTCCGCAGAAGAAAATAGTCCGCGCGTATTTTTATTTCTGCGGGCTTATTTCGCGGCTATATTATCTGCGAATGAAACTGTTTATTCACGGAAACCCAAAAAACAACATAAAGCGAAAGCAAAGCCTCCACGGAGCTGGCTGAAAGGCACTCCACGCGTTGGTCGACTCCGCCCACCGTACGAGGGAGAATTAAAAAAAAAAAAGGCGGGAGCCGGACCTTAATTCGATTTAATTAGGGAAATCGGCCACACAGGGCAATAAGTCGCAGTTTCTAAGAATAGTAGGAACGTGTAGATCGAGTTCCCGCGGCAAAAAGACGAGTTCAGATTCCTCTTCAGTGCACCTTTAACATTCACAGATCGCTGGGAGTTCTCATACCACTCCTGGCGCGGTGGTGCAGCGGTTAAGCGATGCGCCACTGCCCTGGGATGGCAGGTGCTGCCACCTGTGGAAATTTTGCGATCCAGGTTGCTCTTCCCGGGCAACCTCGCGTGACAAAATTATTAATTTAACCGCCACCGGCCAGGTTGTATGAGGACACCGTCTTTTATGGGTACCATCGAGTGTCAACACACTCACACACACACACACACATGTTTCCGCTCAATGAGGCAATTAAGACTTACGCATTGAAAATAGAAATAGAATAGAATCTAAACGGTTATAGATTACCGGCCCATGGCTTCCACGGGTGGCACTTACCACGTCGTCCGCCATGATAAAGATGATGTGAGGGGGCTTCTTAGCAACACATACTGCTGAGAACGTCAGGCACAAAATGTGGAGCAGGATCATGCTGCAAGATGCCACAGTGACGCCACAGTAAGATGCCACAGAATTAAGAGGCTTAGGACAAACGAGGAATAAAGAGTAAGTCAACAATAAGTTCTCCAGTGTTTGCTCCTGGGCTACAATTGGAACAATGTTAAACACTGGGTGTTTTCGTATTTATTTATTTTATTTATTTTTAATTAAAGGATACCTGCCGAGACACGAAGGCAATATTGCAAGGGAGACGTACATCGAAATCAAATACAAGTGTCATTGTCCGGTGATGAGACATGCGGACAACACAGAAAATGGCCTTAGTACAAAAGGAAAACTCACGCGCACGCCCACGCACATTGTATAAGACAATGCTAACAAAATTAATTCAAGAAGAAATCCACAGACATGCAGTCGAGCACATTTTGTAGCGAGAGCTACACTACGCCAGCTCTTCGAGGCTTCAGCGCGGCACCCCTTAAGCTCCGTGGTGACGCCATGGCCTTGAGCCGGTTGGTCAGGTGGTCGAGTGGAGGGGGGGGGGGGAGTGGAGAGGGGGAGAGGTGTCGCAGCTGTATAAGTAGGCGGCTCGGCGGAGCTCTCGCGTCACTCCAGGTTCAACCAGAGCTAAACCACAGCCAATTTTTCTGGCAGTTTTTTCCAGACAGTTATGACATTCGGAAAGAAAGAGTTTCGCTGAGCATTTGCTCAACATCTGATCTCTCACATCTTAAATGCATGATCACAACGTGTCGATACAAAGTGGGCCAGCTGAACATACGGGGCTTTATCTATTCTGATTTTGTAAACAGATGCGGTAGAGTCTTTCTACTTTTCTATGCAGGCGCCTGCTACTGAATAGTTCCAAACAAAAAGACTCGTTTGCTGCTGCAACGCTCTATCGAAAGTTATAGTCATTGGCGACAAAGGGGGCGGTACGGTTCTGTATGCATTCTAAAACCCTCGATGCTGTAGCTATGCATGGATCCCACACCGCAGTTGCATATGCAAGAATGCATTCTGAGTGTGTGTGAGGCGTAGCAGTAATTTTATATTTACTTCTGCTTTATGAAAATTTTCTCGGATGAAATTCATCATTCTCGATGCATTGCTACTATATATTCAACACGGGTCCTCATGTAAACACCGAGGTCCTTTAATTCGTAAACTTTTTCTAAAGGAATATAATTTAAACCTTACACTGAGTTTTTTGGGTTAATGTACACCCAGCACACAGTTTTTGGGTTATGTGTTGCGCAAGGTAATTTCATTTATAAAAGTGTGCCGGTTTTTCCATGTTAGGTTTCACGACAGAAAGGCATTTAGAACTTTTCTTGCAGAAGCTATTTTAAATAAGCTGTTACTGCGCAATAGTATTGTCTCAGGCATCTCGCTCATTTCTGCAATGCTGACAAATTGCGCCGAAGTGATCTGCCCAAAGCATTGTTCCTGCAGTGAGGCCTACGCGCTGATTCTTGGTCAATTTACACTGAGTATGGCTCACGGCTCTTGGAAATTCATAAATCTAAAATGGCTGTTGGCACAGAAAGAGTGTAACTATTACCCGAATGTTCTAAAATGGGTGTAGTCTAGCTCACGGGAAAATTACACCACCGTGAGCGTCGTGGTTGCGAAGCACTACGAAAAGAACTCGCCCGTTTGAGCAACCCAGCAAAATAACGAACGAAGAACGAAAATAAACTTCCACTGAACATGTTGTCAAGTAACAGCAGGTACTAGTGCACATGCTTTCTAGCCACGTCAGTGCGGTTGAATTAAACTCAACAGACGCGGGTTAGAGGAAGGAAAACATATGGATGCGCTGTACTAGTGTGCATTGACCCTCATAATCCTTGAATACTATATGCGAATGCAGTACACTAAAATATCGAGAATATACAAAAACGAACTCGCCCCTTCAGTCGCTTTTATGTAAATACGGCATAACCCAAACCTGCTTCAGTCATGCCCAGCAATTGTGTACAAAAGCATTTCGAGTGGGAAACTGTTTATGAACGCAATTTTTTCATATCATGGAAGATTTCAATACAGCAATCAATATATACACCAACATTGCGTATCACGCAATCAATAACGTTTTTTTTTTTCTATTACCGTTTTTGCCATCGTCAAAACCGTTCCCCATTGGTTTCATATGGCAGTCTTAACTGCTGGATGCGATCGATGGAAACAGTTTAAAAGAAAGATTTCGCTCCATATCAGAAGATTGGACCTTTACCTTCAATATGTCCAGAACAGTATCTTGCAATTTTTCAATTTGCAAAATTTTCGTTCGAGAAAGTTGAACATGTACTGATGAAGCTTCAGTTTAGATGGCTGACGGAATACCGAGCATTTGAATATGTCATTATGCAGATGAATACCGCTTCCTGTATTAAATGTACAATCCCTACTCACGCTATCGCTGCTTTTCATTCTAGCACTTGCTTACCTCCTTATCTTAGACGACAGCTGAGATTATAAACTCGTAGATACATATAATAAGTTTGAGATCCTACTACAATCTATTATCGGTGCAGCATCACGTTTGAAAGGCAACTGTGCTCACATTGATCGACTGCATAGAGGTTTTGTAGACGGACTTTCACGCATCGAGAACAGAAAAAAAAACAGCATGAAAAACGAAACTGTATGTTGCGCCACACAGTTCTTGGGATCTTATAAAACGCATGCTGCAACGTGCGTAGCGCTTAAACTATTTCGCTTTCTTCCGCTGTTTTTGCGTGCTGTCTTAACATCGTTACACCAGCAATCTGATGAATTTTTATGCCACAAACTCTCACGCCAAAACGCGGTAAAATGCGACTGTATCGATTAATCTCCGCGACTACCTACTTGTTATTCGTGCGGAGACTAACTGTGCTGATGATCTCTTTGCGATAGTCTCCGAGGGAATATCGTTGGTGTTTAGTAAAACTTGGTGCTGGGCTAGTTGGTTATACGTTCTTTTAGATAGGTAAGCGCCAAAAAAAAAAGACGAACACAAGGCGAGAAGACGACGACAAAACACAGAAGAGCGCTTGTGTTCGTCTTTTTTTTTTGACGCTTACCTATCTCAAAGAATTTATAGTCAGTCGTTTTAACGGATTAATTCCCGAGGATATACGTGCTCCCCAAGTATTAACCTCGGCACAGCGTTTATTCCTTTCTGGGTTAGGGTGCACAAACGCAGAGTCGCGGAATCTATAATGCCATGGTCAAAACGAACTAAAGCGCTAATAATGCAATGTCGGCTTGGTGAACTTGCCTGGCCAAAACTTTGTCAGTGGAGCTCGCTGCCCAGTGTCCCACGTCCGCCCCGCAGTATAGCAATAGGACATCTGCCGCGTTGGCTGTGCGCGCTGAAACCGAGCAGTGTGCCCGGCCTTGGCACTAGCACTTGTGCCGCTCTCTTTTCCCTCTCGCCTTGCAAAGGTCGCTCTCATTTTACTGCTTCTGCTGCACGCAGACCCACAACTACTTATCTCCTTGTTTTTTTTTTTCTCCTTTTATATTTGTGAGTACGCGCGTGTATGCAACACACGCTGTGCCAGGCACCTCGGATTAATTTATACTCCATGAGTGTTGAGGTCTTTAATGATGTAACCAAAAGTCATATTTAGTCCGCTGATGCACAACACGGTGTCGAACATAATATGCAGTGTGTATGGTGCTGTAGGTGTGGTTCAACATACTGAAGCTTCACGTAAGCTATGAAGGGCGCCGTAGAGGAGAGCTTCGGATTAGATTCGTCCACCTAGGATCTTAGCGCGCACTGCCATCGCACAGTACGCAAGAGTGTACTATGCAGAGATGTACTGAGCCCTGACTCCGGTCACCGGACTGCGGCAGTGCCCGGTGAACAAATTGTGTTTTGTTCTGTTTGTCTCTCTACTGAGCTAGTGCACTTTAGGTGCAAGACCTATTGTTTTTTTCTAGTTTCTCTCGAGTGGTACTTTGCACGAGTTCAATTGCAATGTAAATCACTTTTTATGTGCTTGTTCGTAACTTTGCTGTAAAAACTTTGTTTTGTTCGCGAACCTTTGGCTCCGACTCATTCTCTGGCTTGCGACCGGCGAAAGCTGGGCACAAAATGACCACCCTCCATGTAACTTGGTAGCTGGTTTCATGCTGAGCTGAGTCGAGGGCATCTCCTTTGAGACAGAAGCCACTACCCCCACACGTTCTAAGGGTGTGTAGGAGAGCACATTGGAAGCGCGCGAAAGGTGACATTGACCGCTGATCCGGATCATGACAGGGAAATGACTAGACGAATAAGACTGTGGTGGAGGGCATAAGGCAAGTTCTCTCAGATCATGAATGGCAGTTTACCAATATCTCCCAAAGATAAAAGTATACAACAGCTGTATCTTACCGGTACTCACCTATGGGGCAGAAACGTGGAGGCTAACGAAAAGGGCTCAACTTAAGGACAACGCAGCGAGCTATGGAAAGGAAAATGATAGGTGTAACGTTAAGTGACCGGAAGCGGGAAGAGCGGGTGAGGGAACAAACGGGGGTTAAGGACATGTTAGTCGAAATCAAGAGAAATAAATGGGCTTGGGTAGGGCATATATTGCGAAGGCAAGATAACCGTTGGTCCTTAAGGGCAACGGAGTTGATTCCAAGGGAAGGCAAGCGTAGCAGAGAGCGGCAGAAAGTTAGGTGGGCGGATGAGATTAAGAAGGTTGCGGGGATAGCAGCTGACAGAGGACAGGGTTAATAGAGGAAACATGGGAGGGGCCTTTGCCCTGCAGTGGGCGTAGTCAGGTTGATGATGATGATGAACTACTCATCGTAGTATTCAAGTTAGCGGCACTGAAAGAGCCCTACACTTAGGTCAGTGCCGTCCTAATAACCATCGGGCGATTATGTAAATTTATTATCTTGAAATCCAAAACAGAAGTTCTGAGTAATGCATCCAAGAGAAAGAATGTCGCCCAAGGTCTGTGGCGAGGATTTCTCTCCTAAAGTGCGGCCAGAAAGGAAAAAGCTGTGAGATCTCGCAAAGCAGCATCGTAATGAGAATGAGTGGTTTATTGTGCATTAGCGCACCTGCAGGGTAGCATTTATCACTATGATTTAGCCTCAGATCGTGTTTATTCGTATTTCTGTCCCACCAGAGCCAACCACTGAAAGGCAGCATGCAAAACAACGAAATAAAACTGTCAACATGCTCCGAACTGTCAACTTGCTCTGATCTGCCTGCTCTTGACCAGCTTCCGCAGTATATTTCATAAGCACGGAAATCTGGCTTTCCGACGATGTCGCCAGCAGTAAGCTGATGTTCCCGCCGACATTTGTGCTTCTCCGTCGAGATAGAATCGTGTCTGAGAAGGAGCAGTGCACATTACCTTAAAACAGCTGACTCGGGCACCGCTTATAGCTATGGAATCGCCTCTTGAAATAATCTGGGAGGGCTTTCTGGCGGGCTAGTTGGTGCTTGTCGTTCATGATTAAACTGCGCGAAAAAAACACGGACAGAGAAAGAAAACACGTACACACATAGACCGCAGACTGCGCTCTATGTGTGTACGTGTTTTTTGTCTCTGTCCGTGTTTTTCTCACGCAGTTTAAACATGAAAATATTATGGGTTTCTGTTCAATTTTGCCGCATTCATTGCATCACTGGTGTCTGTTTGTTATTGGCCGCCAGACAGCCGAGCGAAACTCACAGATATTTTCAGTGGAGCAACTGAACAAATCATCAAGAAGTTTGCGCGGTGCTTCCTATGCGGGGATTTTAACTGTCCTGCCATAGATTGGAGCACGTAATCAATTAACACAGAATAATCGCACTGAGGACCTCCGTTTTCTTCAGTGTTTTCACTATCGTCATCTCACTCCGGGAGTGCACGAACACACTCGCGGTAAACGCACGTTAGACCTCTCTCCGCCGCGGTGGCTTAGTGGTTACGGCGATCGGCTGCTGACCCGAAAGACGCGGGTTCGATCCCGGCCGTGGCGGTTGAATTTCGATGGAGGCGAAATTCTAGAGGCCCGTGTGCTGTGCGATGTCAGTGCACGTTAAAGAACCCCAGGTGGTCGAAATTTCCGGAGCCCTTCACTACGGCGTCTCTCGTAGCCTGAGTCGCTTTGGGACGTTAAACTCCAATAAACCAAACCAACCCACGTTAGAACTCATCCTGGCAGGCAGTCCGGATCTTGCATGTACTCAAATCCTGGGAGAAACGAGTGATCGCGGTGACGTGCATTGTTCATTCGCTCTACCACGCAAGCGCAACGTAAAAATAACAAAGCAAATACTCAACCACGCGCCCCGATACTGAAAAAAAAAATGAATCGCATGTTGGAAAGTTTTCTAAGTGAGTTTCAGTCAAGCTTCGACAACTGGCAAGAATTTTGCGATCAGCTTAAATATATATAGAAGGTTCATGTGGGCCTAAATATATAGTAACATCACTTATAGGCAACTCATGGCTTACCCGTAATGTCAAAATATGCATAAGCAGGAAGAAAATTACTTATAATAAAGCGAGTCGCTAAAATGTGCTTGAACACTGGCAAAGTGTAACTAAATCTTGAAACAAACCTGAAAAAGTCATTAAAGCAAAAAAAAACAACAAATATTTGAATTGTACTCTGCGCAACCTCTTTAAAACAGGGTGGAAAAATTCTGGGATGCAGTAAACCCGAAACAAAAACAATTATTTCCATCTATGTTAGCTACAGACGGCAACGTGTTGCCCCCGAAAAGAATGCGCCGAGCAGTTTAATAGATATTTCGCCGGAGTATACACAGATTGGTTTCCTATTAAAGATTCTATAACGATCTAATAATGATGATTCTCTAACCATTCCGTTTCGCTTTCCAACTATTATCATCACTGCACATGGCGTAAAAAGCGCTATTGACAGCTTGGCATTCAAGACTAGGCCATGACCCGGTGGCGTAAGTGCTAAACTTTTTAAACTAACGAGTCATTTTTCAGCTCTTACACTTTCCCTAATATTCCAACAGTCACTTGATACTGGATGTGTAACGGAAGACTGGAAAAGAGTTCATGTTCTGCCAATACTTCTACGTGGTGATAATAACGTTTTCAGCAACTACAGTCCCATTTAGCTAACCTCAGTTAGTTGTAAACTGCTTGAGCACATTCTCTATACGCACATTATGGCCCATCTGAACCAAGATAATTTGCTTGCGAACATCGAGCATCATTTTCATCCGAAGCTTTCCTGTCAAACGAAGCTTTACGAGTTGATAACAGACCCGCGTACTTCACTTCGCCTCTCTCATTATGTGGATGGTATCTTTATAGATTTTTCGAAAGCCTTTGACCATGTACCTCACAAACGACTAACGCTGAAAATCCGCAGTCTCGAACTTGATAATAAACCAACATGATGGCTAGCAGAATTTTCAACCAATCGTTTTCACGTGGCTTAACTGCGTGATTATATTTCCAGCCCGACCCTCGTGAAGTATAGGGTGCCCCTCAGAGTTCAGTAATAGGTCCGCTTTTATTTTAATATGTATAAATAGCATTAAATATTGATTCAATATTTAGCCTTTTTGGCAACTATTGTGTAATTTAGGTAGGTATAACTAGCCCTAACGACGCCAAAAAAAAAATATAATCATGCCTTAATAGGTTAATTGAATCGTGCTGCAGAGAGCGGATGTACTATCGCGCTCAATATGAGCTGCAACGCGCGGTCATCGACCGGGGCTCGTTCCGTGGTGTGCCTCCTCCAAACAGTCGCTCGGAATTCTGGGAGAAACTTTTTCCTGAGCGGGGGTGCTGTTGTTTCCTGGAACCATAGAGTTTCTTACTATTACCTAGAGGGAAAGCTGGCAGCCCGTCTATGGGAGTTTGCATGGCGACCCCTCGAGACCACTTCAGCCACCATGGGCGCTCAAAGCATCATGGGGCGGTGAGCTACTTGTTGCGGAACTGCAACTTCTGGCCAAAAAATAATAAAAAGATAAAGCTGTTCGATAACTACAAACGTCCTAACATTCAATATCTGGTCTAATGATTGCAACAAATGAACAGAAAAGCATTTAAGTGCAAAGTTTGCCCAAAATAAGAGACGACTCCCTCTCCTATTGGCCAAGTAAAGAACACTATAAAAACTAATATTTCGTAATTAACAGGCACACTTTTAAAAGTAAATATGTTTTCAAAAAAATGTTGTTGCTTAAACATTATAAGAGGTTTTTAATGGCATTTCAGAAAAGTGAAACCTTTTATTGGCGTCGTGTGCTGTTGCGTTTTCACTACTATGGGTTTTGCACACTGCGTTCGCGCGAAAGTCGTCTGCGCACACACGAACAGCGCTTTCGGAATGAAACATCTTAGTAATGACACTCCGTGTTCCCGAAAAATTACGACCGTGCCGCAACAAGTAGCTCACCGCCCCATGATGCTTTGAGCGTCCATGGTGGCTGCAGTGCAGCGCCGCCAGCTTTCCCTCTAGGTAATAGTAAGAAACTCTATGCCTGGAACAGCAGTTTCTCCCAGAATTCCGAGCGACTCTTTCGAGGAGCCACACCACGGAACGAGCCCCGGTCGATGACAGCGCGTTGAAACTCATATTAAGCGCGATAGTACATTAATAAAGACTTGAAGTTCACTTCGGATTCACAGTAGCAAAGAAATACACGATAAAGGACAGCATAGTAGATTCGCTTCCATCGGTTAAATACCTCGGGGTCTTCTTAAAATGTAACTGAACATGGACTGAACACATATACAGGGTCTGTTCTGAAAGTAGTAGGACTGGCTTTTTCCTGGGCGAACGGGCGGACGAGAGGTAGTCTGCGCGTGCAGGATCGTTGAAGGGGGATATTGGGAATGCTGGGGAAAATCGGCAGTTGGCTCTCGGCCGTTGAAGAGAGGAGGTCGCTTGTAATGTGAACCCCTGTCGAAACGTCTCGTCAAGCAGAATGTTGGTCAAATGTTTAGGGGAATCCCCCAAGGTGGAGTAGATTTGTAATAAGGGACGAATTTTTCTTTAACTACGAAGTTTCTGAGAAAGCTGTATAGCTTTCCTTTGTAGCCCTATGGCTGCGCTTGGGTGGATGCCAATGAGTAATTACTCCCTTATTACTCGTCAAGCAGAATCGTCGAGCGTTTACTGGATCAGCGATACGCGATCAAATTTTCAGTAAATCTTGGTAAAACGGGCAAAGAGACTCTAAACATGATTAAGGAGGCCTACGGTGACGCTTCCATTGGTAGATCAGGTGTTTTTGAGTGGCACAAGCTTTTCCGAGAAGGTAAGGAAAGAGTGGAGGAAGACAACAGCTTCAGACGCCCTTCGACCAGCAAGACCCACGAAAATCTGTAGCGAAGGAAAGATTTACTGAACAGTGATCGTGGAATGAGTATCAGAATGATTGCTGATGACTTGAGCATTCCTCAAACCCAAGTTTTTGGGATCGTGACAGAAAACTTATCCATGAGGAAAGCGTGCGCGAAGTTGGTGCCGGGAGTGTTGTCAGAGGAGGAAAAGGTCCTCATTCATCATCTGAATGAGGACCCCGATTTTTTGTCCAGCACAAGACGGCAACGCTGCCTCAGCGCCCCTACAGCCTCTACTTGGCCCCGCCAGACTTTTTTCTATTCCCGAGAATAAAATCGACGCTCGAGGGGAAACATCACGGACCGGTAGAGGCGGTTCAACAGGCCGTGACAAGGGAGCTAAACAGCATTCCGGTCCAGGCAGTCCTGGAGGTGTACGAAAACTGTGAAACTCATTGGCAGCAGCGTGTAGGTGCGGAAGGGTGCTACCTTGAAAAATTGTAATCGTTTGTACTATTCTCTTGAATAAATTTTGCTTAAAAAAACGAGTCCTACTACTTTCAGAACAGACCATGTATGTATGATATCTAGACCACAAAAGAAACTTTAAGCGATGCTTATATCTAGCTGACAGGGACACCAAGCTTGAAGCATATCACTTCCCTGGAATTGCGTGCATGTGTGAGAGAGAGAAAGGCCCATGTTCTGCTTTATGATCCCGCTGTGTAATGCCCCCAGCGGGCTTTTAGGTGATTTTAATAAGTAAACAAACAAATAAATAACTATTGTGATTAGGCCTAGAAGAATGAGGCAGAGACGCAAACTGTACAGCATGGCTTCTCGCAACAAACCACGCGTTTGTTCGATTCAGCCCACCACAAGATACCCACACACAAGCTAACTGCGTGTAGGACCCGCTATCAAAGGTTTGACAATACTGCCGCCGAACTCGTCGATCGCTTCAGGGGAGAGCCCCGCCGCGGAGGCTCAGTGGTAACGGCGCTTGGCTGCTGACCCGAAAGACGCGGGTTCGATTCCGGCTGCGGTGGCTGAATTTCGATGAAGAAGAAATTCTAGAGGTCCGTGTGCTGTGCGGTGTCAGTGCACGTTAAAGAACCCCAGGTGGTCGAAATTTCCGGAGCCCTTCACTACGGCGTCCCTCATAGCCTGAGTTGCTTTGGGACGTTAAACCCCAATAAACCAAACCAAACCTTCAGGGGAGAGGGTTGATCCTATGTGAAGGTACTCCTCACTTGGTGAAGTGGGGCGTCGAAGATAGAACACGCTTTCCACTTGTGCGAACCATAAGGCGGAGTTTCAAAGCCAAAATGGCGGAAGCAGAACGTGACATTGGCGGCTTGTGTATGCGCATGGCGTCGTCATCCACATTCGTCACGTCGTAGTCGTCATGCTGCCGGAGACAAGATCGCTTGTTTCCTGCGATCTACAGGGCGCGCAGGCGGGCGACGCAAGCAGGCCGAGGTATAAATAGGTTCTCAATTGAGTTTTAAAGGGAATCTATTAATCGCCCATTTTTGGTTTCAGCGACATCCGATGATGGTGTAACAGATGTCTCACATCACGTGACCATCTCGTGCTCATGCGACGCCATGCGACCTCTCGTGATCAATGCTTATCATGTGTCTAAACACTGTGACGTCACCGTGAGCATTCAGAACAAGCAGCGCCGGTCACGTGACCCTGCACCTTGACGT
Source organism: Amblyomma mixtum (assembly GCF_055824585.1). NCBI lineage: Eukaryota > Metazoa > Arthropoda > Arachnida > Ixodida > Ixodidae > Amblyomma > Amblyomma mixtum. The sequence goes on from NC_143013.1 coordinate 82,722,952, forward strand.
CCCCGTGCACGAGTACGCTCTCTGCTCTCTGCTCACGTGACTCATCGACGCTTCTGACTGTTTGAACTGTGAGCACCCCATTGAAGTTAGTCATGTTGATGAAAGACGAAGGGGTCAGAACAGGCAAAAATGCAGCTCACGGGGCGGAACGGACGTTATAATGACGTCATGCAGTTCGCGCCGCCAAACGACAAATCAGAAAGGCACGCAGCAGCGTCACTGGCCTAGCGAATTAAAGAGAAAGTCTAAAAACAGCACTTAACGATTTTTTTTTTGCTTTTTACTCCACATAATGAGAGTTTCTAGAAGCCGGCGCCAGAGCGTGTCATCAGCAGGGCAGTGCAGTGCCAATGACGGCATCATCATCTTTGATGCAAAAAACTGCAGCTGGGGCTTTCAGGAGCAGCCTTTTTCTGCTGCACATGCGAGAAATAAAAAAAAACAAGATTTCAAGGACAATTACAATACTCCCCAATGCGAAATTTCAGCGCATCTCTGTAGGTGTTTTATCTCAGGATATATTAAGGCAAAGGATTTGAGAGATACGTGTATGTACATACAGTTACAAAACACTCTTTATTTTCCATAGACACTCTTCAAGTAACACTCCTCTCCTAGTCTTTGACTCTCATGAAAGAGACAGTGAGGAAAGCTCTATTAATATTTTTAAAGCAAAATCCGATAGTTCGGCATTTCATGGCTTTGTTGCCACTTGGCCGGCAGCGAAAGATGCATTTATTTCTAAGAAATTTGGATTAGAAGTTGAAAAAGTCTTTCCCGCCGCTCTGATTCAAACTTTGGATTCTCTTATGACGACACAGGACTAAGTGACATGAAACATAACGTGCACATGACGTAACGCAGATTCTGTGATTTCTGGCGGCCAGCAGTCCGGCCTAGCAGCAGCCGAAAAGAAAGCTACCGCCGGCCGCACGTTGAAGGCATCTATCGGCTATTGCGGCCGTCGCTACCGCCGCTTCGTTTACGTTTGCACTGGCGTTTTGCCAGCGTTATGATGGATCCCGTTCTCGAAGTCGTCAACGAAGTTCTCGTAAATAGACCCCTTTAGCATACCGTGTACCTTGTTACCGTTAGCGGAATACCGAGAGCCCGCCTAGCTACCGCCGGTGAGCAGGCGCTGATTGGTCCCGATGCTGCAGGCGCGCGCATAGCTGCCGGGTACGTGGCGCCATCTGGCGACGTCAAGGAGACTTGCGAGTGCATTGGTTGCGCCTCAGTGATTTGTGGCTCCTCGTGTCCTAGTGTTGCTAGAACCATTGGTTCTAGCAACACTGTTTTGTCCTATGACGTCATCACGCTTGTACTTGCGAGTTTGGCCTGTGGCGGCGATACCTGTATTTTGGTTCTTGCTCTTTTCTACGTTACAAGAGCGTTGTTGTCCGTATGAGTGGCGTTTTTGTAATCAGGAGCTGGTATTCTGCCGATGCAAGCCAACTTAAATTTCTCCTCAGTGTCCCTTGAAGGTGGCTTTGGGGTAGGAGAAATGGGCGCAGATATTTTCAACTCGCTGCACCAATGTATGGTGTCTAATTGAAGAGACTGGAGAAGTTATGACTCGAGAACTATCTGGACCTAACCTGATTGCCCGGAAGGGATCGGGTTTGGTCGAGCCCGCATGACTGTGAGATATGCGATAACTGGGAGAGTATGCGAGACTGCGAAGGGTGCGCTGAAACCACGGTGTAAGAATAATATACTGGCTGAAACCAAGCTGACATCGCCTGTAAGCACTGCGTTCTTGAAAAGGAAAGCGATAAACGCCTGCGTAGGAGACCACAGTGCAATAAAAGCTCTACCCTTCCCTTCCGGATTCCTATCTATACGACAGTGCACGGCCTTCGAAGTGTTTTCCCCTGACGTTCAACCTTGTCCTTTCCGTGTAACTGATGCTGCGAAGCGCGCTTCAGCCTTGGAACTGCCCTGCTGGGCGCATCCGTTTGTGGTGTTCCCGTCAGATTTTGGAGCTAGTTATGATTTCACTTAATGCAGAGCTCTCCATCATACTGCGTGCCCCATAGCCCGGACATGAAACTATTACTACACAAGGTGTGCTGCAGAATACGATTCAAGGGCTAAAACAAAAACAAAAAAATACTCGAACATTATGCCGGAGTGAAACGCGCGCAGTACTTCCGGAGGCCGTGTACGGTGGTTAACAGAGTAGGAAGTATGTTTTACTTCATACTAGCCTGACGTAGTAATGCAATCAAATAGTTTCTTTTTTTTTAAGAGCCATGGAAGGCACTGGACTCAAAGAGCTCCGACTATGAAGCTGTTAGTGTCGGGAAAAACCACGCAAAATTACTTCAATACAGCGCGTCGGGTACTTTGTAGGGCATGATGTATAGTTCTGCTGCTTTTGTTGTCCTTTGCTTTCGCTGTCATTGCTTTTGTTGTCTCGGATCGGCCGAGGATCGGAAAGGAAATGGCCAGCTACACTGCGCTGTGTTTAACCTGCGCCTCTGTGTACTTAATTATGTATTTGTCTCTTTCCTGCCGTCATGTACCCACCTGCGCCATTATGAGCAGGATCTCGAGATGTTTAACTCACGCGAAGTTGCAGATAAGCTCGAAGGTATGTTGCTTCTTTAAGCGCGAGGATCACGTCGCGTCCAGAAACAGTGTTTGTCTCCAAGCAAGCAAGTTCTGTACTGGTAATGAACTTACGAAGCCAACATCCACTAAGAAGCTTCACAGCGTCGCAGGGCTCCGTTTCAACTCCAGCCGTTTTATTGAATTCTATGCATCCGTAAATGGTAATTCATTGGTCATTCGTGGCGGTGACAGACCGGTGCTGTCGTGCTGGGCAGCCAAAGTAGCCGGTCATGCGATGTACAAGACAGCGGAAGGGGAGGAGGAAGAACATTTATTTCCGCCGAATATAGCGCGGCAGACACCTCCGGGTCCGCACGCAGGCGTCCGGGGAGGCAGTCTGTCGCACCGCGGCCGGAGGACATCCGATCCCGTCTAAGAGAAGAGGTCTTCAGCCTCGGCCGCCAGGCGGACGGCGAAGCGCTGAGTTTTTTCGTCGGAGCTTCTAAGCGTGGTCTCCCATTCATTGCTAGTTTTAATCGCGTTGTGCCCTGGGGCACGAACGCATCTCCAAATTATGTGGTCTAATGTTGCCACGTGGCCGCAAAATTTACAAATTTCGGTTTCTGCACCGTCCCTCTTCCGCCCTCTGGCACCCGTCCAACTCCTCCACAGGGGCGAGAAGAAATGTCGAGCTTGGAGTCTTCTCCAGTCGTACGACTCCTTTTCACTCAGGGATCTATCCGGTGGCGGATATATCCTCCGGTCTTTCTTTAGATTTTCGGTTACATCCCTAAACGTACCAATACTTTCTTTGCTTTTAGATGATGTTGTGGAGGCGTCCGCAGCACCCCGAGGTAATGAGGAGCGGGCGAGCATGTGGGCAGCCTCGTTGCCGTTGAGACAGAAATCTTAGCAAAGTGGAGTTTTGCGGTAGTTGGTGTTGTATTTTGACAGAGGCTCAGCGCAGAAGCACAGGACGAGAGAGGACAAGACGAGTGCTGACAACAGCTAGCGCTTGTCCCGTCTTTCCTGGTCCCGTGATTGCGCACTAAGCCTCTCTGTCAAAGTGAAGAAGACGCCGACCAACCACGAGCCTCCTTTACGCAGATGTAACTTTGTGAACTCGGCTCCTGATTGGCCCTCGCCAGTTGACTTCTAGAACTCTGTACTGTTCTAGTACCACCGGCCATCTACTGTGAAGCCGTAGAACCGCTCGGAAACTGAGAGTAGCTAGAGTTAACGTCTGGCAAAACTATGACAGTAGGTTTCATATCTTACAAAAGAATACAAGCCAATGGAGCCACGTCGACGCTATATAAACTCAGAGCGATGAATATACCGGGTGTTTCAGCGAACACTTTCAAAAATTCTCATGAGTAGAATTTTCTTGGTAAAGATATGGCTTTTGCAGCATAGTATTACCAATGTTGGCGGACACCAGAAACCCGGTAAATCATATTAGGTAGCAAACTGGTTCACTAATTTTTAATAATTAACTTTTTAACTATTACAGTTATGCACCTAGTTGCAAATAGATATTTGTAGCCGGTCGTTAGTAATAGCCATATCAGTTTTTAGAATTTAGAAAATGTGATTATCCTCGGCGCTGTGGCTCGACAAAGTCTGTCTGTTTCGTGCGAAAAATACATGCGCTATCGAAAGCATGCAGGCAAAGCATCCCCTCCAGTGCACGTAACTAGTCGAAAAAGCCAAATTTTGTCGAGGCACAGCGCCGAGGATAATCAAATTTTCGAAATTCTAAAAACTGATATGGCTATTACTAACGACCGGCTACAAATATCGAATTGCAACTAGGCGGCTAACTGTAATAATTAAAAAGTTAATTATTAAAAATTAGTGAACCAGTTTACTACCTAATATGATTTACCGGTTTTCTGGTGTCCGCCAACATTGGTAATACTATGTTGCAAAAGCCATATCTTTACCAAGAAAATTCTACTTATGAGAATTTTTGAAAGTGTTCGCTGAAACATCCGGTAGATCACTGAGGCACAACATCAAACGCAGATACGCAGTACTTGGCAAAAGTCCGAGCTCTTAAAATCCCTTGACGATTATTTTTCATCCTCCCTCTCTTCTCTAACAATTATTACCGCTTTTGTTTTAGTTACGGCCGAGTTAGGGAACCAGGAAAAGCACGCACATGCGTTCAGGATATTTGCTTGTTCATTGCCGGAAGGATGGATCACGTGGTAGTGCAGCTGCAGTAGCTTTGTGGCAACGTGAAGACACAGCCCGAACAGTTGGCCGCTGCTGAGTCTACGCCACAACTAAAGGGACAGGAAGCACGAGGGGGCTGGATCATAGCACGTGTGTATGCGTAAATATAGTTAACGCAACCTGCGTAAGCCGCCATGAAAGTCGGTTTCTGTTAACCAAGATGAAAGCTGAGTAGAGATGTTTGCGAGTTACTGACGTCATTCTGCCCGGATTAGTTTGTTTTATACTTTGAACGAGAGAGCAGCTTGATCTCTTATCACACTTCCTGACAGCTCTGCTGGCGGGGATCTCATAGAAGCAAGCCGTGGCTTTGTCTCTATTTTGCATAACGAAAGGTTTCGAAACTGAGGTTCTATGAGCGTGGCCTACCTAACACAGTGCACATCGCATACCTTCCTAACCCTATTGCTACGCTCCCGAGAAACAGAAAGCTGCATCAGTAGTTCGGAACTTAAAATAAGGCGCATACATAATTTTCGAACGTTCGGGAACACTCAATCCGTCCTTTGCTGTAGCAAGCGTCTCAGAAAGCCACGTTGCCACTCGTATAATCCAAATTTAAAGAGAGAACGTACTCATTTCTGCGTTCAGGTCCAGCGATACTTGGGCTTCTGAAGAAGTTCCATATCGCGAACGCTCTGGGCCAGTTGGGACCAGACAGGGTGTTTGAAACGACTAAAAAAAAAAAAAAAGAATCCGAACATTATCGTTCTGTTTCAAGCTAAAACGTTAACGTCGAAAATTCATCCCCCAAAACCCGATTCCTCCATTTGACCACGCATGCCACTTAATTATTATCAGGCAGGCGAGCTTGGAAGTACCCCATGGTTATTCGTCGGAAGGTGGTTACTCGATTACGGAGTGTAGTGACTGCACACAGTTTCAAATACAGATAGAGAGAACGTGGAGGAGGAAGCGCACGGGGAGATTAAATAGAAGAGTGTTACAGATGGCTATTTTGGACACAGCAAAAACGGAGAGGAAATGTGATTGAAAAAGGTAGGGCTGATGTAAAAATTCAGGGGGCACTTTGACTGTCTAAAGTGCGTAGAAGGCGAAAGCGTTTTCCGCACCACTTTGCCTGTGTGACACTGGTGACGTCGCCACTGGATGACGTCACACATAATTGATGACGAAGTAATGAGAAGTTACTAAGTATTGAGTAATTACTGATTAATGACTAAGTACTAATCGACTGCTAATTAATGACTCGATCACCTGGAGTTCTTTAATGTCAGTGCACATTAAAGAACCCCAGGTGGTCGAAATTTCTGGAGCCCTCCACTACGGCGTCTCTCATAGCCTAAACCTCATAAACCAAACCATAACCAAACCATAAACCAAACTAAGCTTCGCCTTTAGGAGTGGAGCGCCACAGCGTGTTGTAGCACTGCCAGGGAGTCCACGGAATGCTACCACCCGTTCGGCGCGATGCCTTGCCCTTTGAACGCAACGCTTTTTGAGGAAAGGAAATGGCGCTGTAATTCTCACTTATCTCGGTGGACACCTTAACCGCACCGTACAGGAAGGGAGGAAGTGGGAGTGAAAGAAGAAAGAGGGGCCGTAATGAAGAAGATTGAAAATTGTATTTGAGGAAAGGAGTAACCGTCTCACATATCTCGGTGGACACCCGTCAAAACGGGGACACATCTGCCGACACGGCTGTCGATACGGCTGCTAGTATGAGGCATTAAAGGCTTTCGCCTTAATAAGGACAGAAATGGTAATTAATGATAGTTAATGACTTGCCTACGTCAGAGTGGCAACTTGTCCCGCAAGCACGACGCAATTCGAAAACGCGGAAATAGCTCCTGGAATGGCTTCAGGGCTGACGACTGATATTGAAAGTGACAGAAGGATAGGGTGTTCTTTATTTTAAAAAAAAATGATGGTTGGTTGATTTATGGGGTTTAACGTCCCAAAGCGACTAAGGCTATGAGAGACGCCGTAGTGGAGGGCTCCGGAAATTTCGACCACCTGGGGTTCTTTAACGTGCACTGACATCGCACAGTACAAGGGCCTCTTAGAATTTCTCCCTATAGCCAGCCTGTAGTTTCAGTTACGATAGACAAAATGAAAACGCAATAACTACTACGACGATAACTCCTGAAAAGCTCTCCAAAACATCAGTCGCGGCAAAACTAAACAAATCGATGCGTAATGAAAGCAATTTACTCTGGAGAAAATAATGCAACATAATAAACGCGCATTTGGCGCTGAGGTAAATGCACGTTTCGGTTCCGTATGTAAAACAAAAAAGAACGTGAATTTTTCGGGAAGAAACAAAAGAAGTAGCTACCAGAACCACGTGTAGAACGCGCCAAAGCCACGTGGCCGTCCTGTCGTTCTCGATGGAGCCGGCAGCATCTCAACAGTGAGCCGGCCCTGGGCTGCCGCCATGATTTGGATCTTAGCCGTGGTCGGCGCGTTCGTCCTGGTCCTGCTGGGGCAACTCTGCGGTTACGGGGTCGGTGGGCTGCTGGGCGGATGGAGACCGCTGTCCATAGGCTGGAGCGCCACCAATTCGTCCATCGCCGATGTCCCGAAGGTAGAGAGACCCGCTTTAGCCCTCTAGCTTTAGGGCCCCCACTCGCCGATTCCGCTGTTGTCGGTTTGTCCGGTCTATAGCGAAGCTGAGCAAACTGCCCACCGTGGCAGGCGGCAGTTAAATGAATGATTGGTCGTCACAGATTGCTCTGGAACAGCAACCTCGGTCTGACAAGCTCCATCCGTGGCTGTGTTTGAAACAGCCGGTTGCGGGGGCAGTGGTGCATCTCTTAACCGCTGCACCACTGCGCCAAGAGTTGTATGAGGACTGCCAGAGGTCGATAAATTTAAAATAGAGAATGACATATTCTGCATACATGGGCATTAAACCACTAAGGCTTTCCCGTCTTACCCTTCACTCCGATTTAGCCGATGTTTTATCGAAGCCTGCTTGACCTTGAAAACCGAGCCTCGAACCGCAACCGAAATGAAAACCGAAGCGCGCTTAGCGCGCCACAATCGCAGTTGGCCTAACCACGCTAAATCGAGAGCCAATTTTTTTTTTATCTGCGACTTGGGCGTATATACGCAGAGGCACTCAAAAAAGATTTTACAACATGGAAACCGCTAAAAACCGAAATTTCTGGGTAATCCTACTGCATGCAGCCGAAAAGTGAACGGTGTCCCTCGCACTTTTTTGCGCGGCCTGCACAGTGAACGTTTCAATATCAGGCCATATGCCTTTAGACAGCGTAGAAGTTTCGCTTTTTCGAAAGGTTTAGAGTGCTGAAAAGTTATGCAGGAACCTGTACGTGTGTGCCGGCAGGGTTTAAGCGCATACATACGACTGCAGACGTACTGCTACTGTCGCTGCTACAGTTGCGACGATACGGTCGTTGTGAGCCGAGGAAAATATCCCCGAAGCACTTACTAGTATGAACTCGTAGCAACTGCGGAGTTTACTGTTGCAGCGGAACCCTTGCCGCCAGTTCAGTTGCCAGATGCGTGGCGCGAACACGTACGTCACGGTCTAATTAAAATTTTCCAGCCTTTTTGTCCTTTCCCGAGAAAACTAAGAAGGATATCGACAGCTGCATCGTGCCAACGCACCACGTCCAACCAGAGGCTTCTGGCCTTGGGCGTGGTGAACACATTTCGAGAGCTTCGAGAAGCCCACTTAGTCAACCAATACACACGTCTTGCACAGACCACGTCCGGTCGCCGCCTCTTGGACCGGCTACACATCAAACATAACTACCACATTGAGGAAAGGGAGAGAGTGCCAGAACCCTGGAGACGCGCCCTCCGGGTCCGACCCCTTCCCCGCAACATGTCCAGAGAAGACCATAGCGGTCGTCGCCAGGCGCGCGCGGAAGCGTTGGCGCGATACTATGGTAACCAAGAACACGTGTATTACGTGGACGTTGCCGGCCCACACCACGGGGGGTGGTACACGGCCGCAGTTGTACACAACACAAACACAGTTAACGGGCTCACTTCCAAAGCCTACAACGCAACACACGCGGAGGAGATTGCCATTGCTCTGGCTCTCACGAATCCCAAGTCAAAACACATCATCACCGACTCGCGAGGGGCCTGTCGGAACTACGAGTTGGGCTGGGCTCCCCCGCTTGCCTGGCGCATACTGGAATATAGCTGTCGATGCGAAGATCCAACTCCACGTAACCTGATTTGGGCCCCCGGTCACCAGGGACTCCAGGGAAACGAACAGGCCGATCAGGCCGCCCGCGCACTCTCTCCCCGGGCTATCTCCCTATCCTTGGAAGGGTACTCCCAATCAGACAATCTGGCCCTTACATTCAAACAAATCACCGATTACTACAAGGAGGAGCACCGACGCTACCCGGCCCCTTGTAAGGGCCTGGATCGCGCTGACGAGCGCCTCCTCATTAAAATTCTTACTAACACTGTGCTGTGCCCGGCGGTGCTTAAATATTTCAATACATCCTTTGATGGCGCGTGCCAGTTCTGTGGGGAGGTGGCTGACACCTTCCACATGGTTTGGGCGTGTCAATCAAACCCATCTATCCCCTCAACCCCAACCCCACCAGAGAGGACTGGGAGGCGGCCCTGCTCGGCTTTCAAGACCTAAAGAGCCAAAAGGCTTTGGTTCAACGGACGCGGGCGGCGTTGCTTGCCAATGGGGCACCGGAATAGGGGCTCCACCCAGTATTGTAAGGGGAAAGGGCCAATAGGGTCCTACCCCAATCACCTTTCTGTAAAAAACTTAATTTTCCATAAATGTTTTTCACCACCACCGCCAACGCACGCACTGACATGTTGCACCGATTGCTGCGATGTGGTGATGACGGCAACTTCGATATGCATGCAAGATTAGCCTTACATTAATCGTGTCGGCTACTTCTCCGCCTCTGTCTAATGGTCAAAAAGAAATGTACCCTTCACCGCTGCCCCACAAGGTCGGCGCCCTCTAGAAACTCCACATGTATTATTGTATCGTGCAGAAATATAAGACAGAGGGTAGACCTGAAACAAAGACTGGACTGTTCTAATACTCGACTTTTTCCTCTCTTGTGCACGTCGCCTCAGCTTTGCTAGATTCTTCTGTCAAAGTAGGGTTCCTGCAGCTGGTTTGTGAGTTCGAGGACCTTTAGTGAACAAAAGGCGAACGAGGCTGTCCAGCCGCACATTGAAACTCGTCAGATGAAGCAGGAATTCCTCACTATCATTACGAAAATATGGGCACGCTAGGAGAAAACGCTGTGTGTTTCATCTACAACGGCCTAATGCGAACAAAGGGGTGACGCGACGCTGTGAATTTTTTGCAGTCATGCAGGAATGCGGTCAGGGCCGTTGCGCACGCGTTGTGAGAGTGTACTGTCTCTCGCGATACACACCCCGCGTGTCACAAGGGAAGTTCCAGAGGTGACCGAAGGAAGTTTTTCTGTTCCACGACGTTCTTTGCAAAATTCTCGGTTTTTTCATCTGACAATGATGAGCTGCATTAGTTATTACCATAACTCTAAGGTGCGATGGGGGCCCCTTAAATAACACCGTCAATACTTTATGTATGAGTTTTGTCATTAAGATTAACAAACGAAACCTTTGTCCGAGGGACCACTGCAAAAGCTGCAGCACTTGCCTATAGTAAGAATTGTGACACTTGGTGGTTAGCTTTAAAAGAACCGCACAGGTGACACTGCAATGCTTTGATCTACATCGGAAAGGTATTCAGGAGTTTCTGGTTTCATTGTAGTTCAGTGGAAGTAATACATTTGCCGCAACTACTAAGCCTAACCCAGCCACCCCTCCAGAATCACGGGATCTCGTTGTGACCAATGAGAATGAGGCATCAGCGTGACGTATACCCACTGGCCATTGAGAATGGGCCATCCGCGGAGAAGTAATATTGTTCTATGGGCTTATACAGACCGCAGTGAAGCTGCTGTCCAATCATTTCGTTTCGAAAGGTGCCAAGATCGAATAAACTTTTAGTTCAAGTAAATGGGTACGCATAGATTATTTTTTCCCATTCCCGAATTACCTAAGTCGCTAAGTGAGCACACAAACCCGTGGTTTCGAAGCAGAGGGGCGCACATAGGCCCTGATCTAATAAAGCAATTTCCGCAGCATAAATTTTGAGACCGGACTCAACGCCATGAAGGGTAGCCACTGGATACAGTTCCTGGCAGAAAAGGTGTTCTGAAGCGTTCTGTTCCTCATGACCTTCCAGGAAGTCTCGGTCACGCACCTCTCGGTCTACGCCGCGCTCGCCGCTCCAATCACGATCTTCCTTACCACGTACGCCTTGCTTCAGCGGAGACGACTGAACGCCGACAGCACGCCCAAGGACGCTGAAGAGGTGCCCAGCGCGCAGAGGCCGGAAGTAGAACCAGCCGCACCAAATCATCTAGGAGACACTTCCGCAGCCGTCGAAGACGCGGTGTCCACCGCATCTTCGAGCTCGGGTTTCGACGAGCGGCTGAACGGAGACGCTGGAGATGTCACTCCGGTGGCTGGTGAGTTCCGACAATGGTCGTAAGTAAATGTTACTATGTCCGCACATACATGAACAGAAGGCGTTTTTCATTCATTCGGGCTTTCATTCGTCTATTAATTAATTGGTTCCTTAATCTATTTGATTGATTGATTGATTGATTGATTGATTGATTGATTGATTGATTGATTGATTGATTGATTGATTGATTGATTGATTGATTGATTGATTGATCGATTGATTGATTGATTGATTGATTGATTGATTTCCGGTTGGCCGATCGGTCGGTTGGACGGTCACAAGTACAATTCGCATTTACAACAGAGGCCTGCAGCCAAAACTTCAATGCTCTGGACTGTGGCTTTAGACTGCTTTTAGAAGACAACTTTTCTAATGTTTGCTCTGGTAGACTGTCAATGCTAATTAGATGGGCGGTTATCTTCACAGCATGGCTAGTGTCCCGAACAAAACCAAGCCTGGCAGTGCTTTCAAGTGAAATTCTTTGAGCGCGCTCCATTACTTCACAGTTAAAACACGTTGGTGCCAGAGGTCACGCAGCGCGTTTAAATTCTCTGCTTGTCTTTTTTTTTTCAAGGAACCATGCACGGAAGGCCCCTCGAAGCTGCTTCACGCGCGAGCAACAATATGAGCGGACTCTCCACGGCGACCACGCCGGCTACGCCAAATACGTCGGTAAGTGGGGAGAAATGCAGTGCCCGTAGACATTGCGAATCTTCCTAGTAACAAATCATTCTTTCACGCATTTATTCATAGACTAATCTGTACAGAGGGACAAGGAAGGAGCCGTTCCACGACGCCTTATAGAGTCGCTGGCCCCCAAATAGCGTGGCAGCGGAAAGCACAATGAGATGCTACAGCCTACAGCCTTATGATATCATATAAAGATCATCCAAGAACATATTATCTTTGTCAAAAGTAACCGAGCTCATCCAGTAACGTACCGTCTTTTCCAAAAGTAACCGAGCACACGCGACGGCAGCGGGAGTGGGCTCTCAGCCGAATGGCGGCGCTGCGGTGCCCGGCAACCGCCTTGTACCCGGCAATGGCCGCTGCTCCCGGCTGCGAGTGTAAATCGGCTGACGTAAGCCAGCGCTCTCGCTTTCCTTCCTTGGATGATAAGAAGTAAGCAGGTAGTATGTGCGGTGAACACTTTCGCGCCTTCGGAGTGCTGTCATTGAGGGCGCAAGCTTACGTCAGCCAGTTTACACTCGCAGCCACGGAGTAGCGGCTAGTGCCGATGATAGCAGCGCCACCGCTCGGCTGAGGGCACGCTGCGGCCTCCGGCGCGGCTGCTCGGTTACTTTTGGCAAAGACGGTATATCAGATTTTGAACAGCTCTTTAAATTGAGAAAGGGTTGATTTTGGAAAGTCGATGCCTAATGTGCTGTAATCATTTAGAAGGCATGGTAAAATATTTTGAGGTATCTTACTGCCTGAGTGGTTACGGAATTTTGAGATTTTCCAGTGTTAGTTACCGCTTGTAGGATACGGCATACCATTTCGCGACATGCCTGCTTTGCCCGAAATGAAAGAGGCTAAGTGCTTTGCGCTAACATAGTACTCGCGAGAAACTCTGTACCGGTAGGAATCGTGCGATTTGCGTATTTTAAACTGCTTAAAAAGCGGGGCAGCAGAGTCTGTATATCTTACAATTGCAACTACTCGTAATATCTCCATTTTAAACAGCCTGCTCAAATTTGTCGCTGAGATAGCAACCACCTTAGCTTCGGGAGGTGGTTGGTTTGACTTTCGGTGTCGGTCGTGTTTACCCACTGGTCTTTTCCAGTAGGTACAACCCATCACCCGTCCTGGTGCTCGGTTTCCCAGGGTGCATATACAGGGTCTGTTCTGAAAGTAGTAGAACTGGTTTTTTCCTGGGCGAACGGGAGGACGAGAGGCGGTCTGCGCGTGACGGATCGTTGAAGGGGGATATTGGGAATGCTGGGAATGCTGGGGAAAATTGGCAGTCGGCTCTCGGCCGTTGAAGAGAGGAGGTCGCTTGTACTGTGAACCCCTGTCGAAACGTCTCGCCACGCAGAATCGTAGAGCATTTACTGCATCAGCGATGCGCGATAAAATTTTGTGTAAATCTTAGTAAAACGGGCAAAGAGGCTCACGACATGATTAAGGAGGCTTACGGTGACGCTGCCATGGGTAGATCATGTGTTTTTTGAGTGGCACAAGCTGTTCCGAGAAGGTAAGGAAAGAGCGGAAGACGACGACCGCTCCGGACGCCCTTGGACCAGCAAGACCAACGAAAATGAGTAGCGAGTGAAACATTTACTGAACAGTGATCGTAGGATGGGTATCAGAATGATTGCTGAGGACTTGAGCATTCCTCAAACCCAAGTTTTTGAGATCGTGACAGAAAACTTAGCCATGAGGAAAGTGTGCGCGAAGTTGGTGCCGGGAGTTTTTCAGAGGAGCAAAAGGCCAACCGGAAAGCGATCTGCCAGGATCTTCTTCATCATGTGAATGAGGACCCCGAGTTTTTGCCCAGCACAAGGCGGCAACGCTGCCTCAGGCCCCCTACAGCCCCGACGTTGCCTCGCACGACTTTTTTCTATTCCCGAGAATAAAATCGACGCTCAAGGGGAAACATCACGGATCGGTAGAGGCGGTTCAACAGGCCGTGACGAGGGAGCTAAACAGCATTCCGGTCCAGGCGTTCCTGGATGCGTACGAAAACTGGAAAACTCATTGGCAGCAGCGTGTAGGTGCGGAAGGGTGCTACTTTGAAAAATTGTAATCGTTTGTACTATACTCTTGAATAAATTTTATTTAAAAAAAATGAGTCCTACTACTTCCAGAACAGACCCTGTATATGGCTTAGGCAAGAAGCCTCAGACTTCAAATCCCGTCACTGTGGTCTTGAAGAGGCAAATCAATATAGGTTCGCAAACAGGCTTTACCGCACCAAGCAAAATTCAGTTATTTCTAGGCGGAATAAATCACCAGCCCGTCAAAGAAAAACTGTTTCCGTCTAAGACTCTTTTCCTAAGCATTACAACCCTATAGAGGCCGAGCGCCAATTCGGGGGAAAGCTTGTAGCCGTTCGAAAACCGATGGGTTCCCTGCGGCAGTGGGGAACTCAAACCCCGCTTCCCTGTGGAGCTTGTCTCCTTTGGAGATGAACTACTCTTTTCGGGTTCGTTCAATTTAAGATATGTTCGGGTACAGGAAAAGCAAAAGAACTTGATCATTCATTATGCGTAGCGCCGAAACATACGAGGTCTGTTAGAAAAGTATCCGACCTTTGGCCGAGGAAAGAAAACTGGCATAGCTGGAGCCTTGGAAACCTAATAACCTTCAAAGTAGTCTCCTTGAGACTCCACACACTTCTCCCAGCGGTGCTGCCATTGTTGAAAGTATTCCGAAAAGGCCCCTTTCGGAATGGAGTTGCTCAGCTGTCGTAGCAGCCATAATGTCCTCTTTTGACTGAAATCGCGCTCCTTTCAATGGCCTCTTGGTTTTGGGAAACAGCCAGAAGTCGCAGGGGGCCATATCAAGAGAGTAAGGAGTCTGTTGAACTACAGGAGTCTGGTTATTCGCCTAAAAAGTCTGAATCAAGTGCGAGGAATGCGCAGGAGCATTGTCGTGATGGATGCGCCACTTTCCTGTTGACCTCAACTCCAGTCTCTTGCGCCTCACAGCACCACGTAGGCGACGGAGGACATCCCTGTAGTACTCTTTGGTCATTGTTTGACCCTGTGGGGTGCGTACTCGTGATGTGTCACACAGAGGGAGTCAAAGAAAGCAGTCAGCGTCACTTTCACATTGCTGCGCACTTGGCGGGCCTTCTTTGGTCTTGGTGGCGTGGAATGCTTCCACTGTGACGACTGGGATTTGGTTTCCGGGTCGTACCCGTAAACCCAAGACTCTTCACCAGTGATTATGGTGTTTATGAAGTCGGGGTCACTGTTTGTGGAATCTAGCATGTCCTGTGAGACTTCAACACGAAGCTGCTTTTGCTCCGCCGTGAGCAGCTTCGGCACGAATTTCGCCGCAACTCTCTTCATGGCCAAATCTTCAGGGATAATGGAATGTGCAGAAAAATTGCTGATGTCCACCTCTTCCACAATTTCTCGGATAGTCACACGACGGTCCCGCATCACCACAGCGTTCACTTCGGCAATGACCTGGTCATTTCGGCATGTTGATGGCCGACCGGAGCGTGGCTCGCTCTCCGGCGATGTGCGGCCATCTTTAACCCAATTGTACCACTATTTAATTTGTGTGCTGCTTATAGCATCTTCACCGAAAGCCTCACTGAATATTCCGAACAGTTTCCACTTGGTTGTCATCCCGTTTCTGGCAAAATTTGATGCAGTAGTGCTGCTCCTGTCACTCCGCCATTTTCCTTGTAATAAAAAACCGACGAGAGCACTGCGCACTGCCTCACTCAAACGCTACGTCCCAGCGACTGACGCTATCGGCAGGCCGGAAAATATTCGTACATGCGCACGAAGGTTCAAGGTTGGCTGGTGCAAGCGCGCTTGTTTCATATCCATCAGGTGTTCGCAAAAAAAAAAAGTCGGATACTTTTCTAACAGACCTCGTAATGTGGCGCTACGACATAATTTTTCCCTATATCTCACCCAAATTTCCCCACTTGCGCGATAGCGGTGTACAGTCGGCGTCACACCAAAGCCCCGCCAATGCCCGAAACGAAATTCGCTGATTGGTCGAGAGGGGTCATATGGCCTTGTGGCGTCATCACAACCTGCCCACCGGGTTGCACAAAACCTGGTGGGTGGCTTCTAAATAACAACTTAGGCAGAAAAGCGAAGTCGAAAAACAAAAAAATGCGATATATGCAAATGTTGGCACCGTCACACCGAAGCGGGCACCTACTACCGCAGCTAGCAGTCCGAAAAATTAGGTTGATAGGCCTAATCGCAAGCTGACGGAAACGCACATACAAGTGGCAACAGAAGCTGCGAGAAATGTCGAATCTAATGTAATCGCATTCAGCTCTTAAGACGACTTTTAAGCGACCGCATAGTTTTTGCTGTTGCATTCATAATGGGCACCTGAATAATTATAATAATTGGTTTTTGATCAAAACAAAAGAAAGACAGTGTGACGTCTCCCTCAGTCTGAAAACCCGGAATCACGCCGCCAAGAGAAGGATGAAACGAAGCATGAAGAGGAGGAGTCCCGATAGTGGAGGGCCCACTGTAAGTTAAACCACCGCGGATTCACTTAATCGCAGCGCACAAAAAAATGAACGTGGGCAGATAGAGAGACACCACAACGCGTTTTGTGGCGTTCTATCTGTCAGTGTTCATTTTTGTAGCGAAAGCTACACTGGTGTTCGCTAACCCTGGCAATACTGTGCCGAAGAAGCCATATTTTCACCTCAAAAATTGTATTGTTGAATATTACTTAGTCTTCCCTGAAACACCCGTTGTTTCTCCGCTAGTTTTTTATTCGTTGTTTATCCGCTATTCTAGTTATCTACAATCTTAACATTCCAGTTTCGCATATCATCACTTTATTTGGTCCTAATGACCGTCGCGTTCTTGGTTTAACGACTTCCTCTTCATTTCATCGCCATTCGACCTCTGTTCAGCTCCTAAGCGAGTAACCGTAATGTTGCGTTCTCCTGGCGCCGCGTGCAGAGCGCTTCGCTCACCCGTCCGCCTGGGGTCGCTCGCATCGGCGCGGTTGGCGTCTCGTCTCGGCTTCACTCCTCGCCCAATCGGCTGCACTTGGAGAACAGATGGCGTGATTTGTTCGGGGAGTTGCTTCCAGCCTGCCACCAGCGCTCGCCCGTCACGTTTGCCCAGCTCTTCACTAACATGTACGCATACCTTTCATCCTAGGCGCCGCCATATTGCCCTCCGTGCACGTCACAGGCACGTCATCAGCGCCGTGTGAGCCGTCGCGGTGGCTCAGTGGTTATGGTGCTCGGCTGCTTACCCGAAAGACGCGAGTTCGATCCCGGCCGCGGCGGTGGAATTTCTTTGGAGGAGAAATTCTAGAGGCGCGTGTACTGTGCGATGTCAGTGCACGTTAAAGAACCCCAGGTGGTCGAAATTTCCGGAGCCCTTCACTATGGAGTCTCTCATAGCCTGAGTTGCTTTGGGACGTTAAACCCCATAAACCAAACCAAACCATCATCAGCGCCGTGTCTGTGAACTTGTCTCTTCCTTTGTCTCTTGCGCTGCGAAAAATAATGTCGCGCCAACTTGTCCAAGCTTCTACAGTACAGAACAAGAAGTTCCTTTTCAGGCGACAGGGAGCCGTTGTGACAGAGGGCAAACCAGCACTGAGGGAAGGATTTCTTTCTTATCACTTTTTATCTCTGCAGTATGGAGGCGCACGAGGCGTACCGAGGCGTTCGTACGCAGTGATGGAAGTGTACGTAGGCGTACGTAGCCACGCTGTTTTTGGTACATCATAGTAAAGTTCAGGTTATCTATCTTCCTTCCTTGCACCAGAGGTGCCCCGCCAGAGAAGGGTTGTTTAACTCGAAGACTGAAGCTTGATCTTCGCACCAGAGGTGCCCCGTCAGAGACGCTCTCACGATGAGTTGAGACGCAGGGATAAGGCGAATACTTGTAGGTTTATGTACAGATATTTACATTGCATACAAGTTCAGGCACTAGAGACAGATTAAGCAGCAAACAGATACAAAATAATCAAAAAGTGGATCTGGCTAACACTAAGGGAGGCCCCTACTCGGCATAGCCGAAGATGCCTAGCATCTCACCTTAGCGCAGAACCCCGCTTCCGGCTCCGGGGCCCGGTTTTAAAGGCCTAAAGGCCCGGCCCACATTTAGTAGCTTCCAATCATGTTCCACTCTTAACATGATTGGCTCTTCAAGGGCATGGCCAGCCCTCCGGCTTCTACAAGGTAAACCACCCTCTCCATATCAAAATAGAAGCAAAAACAAACAAACGCACATTCATGCCAGCACGTGCGCGAATCGGTACCGCGGGGCGGGGGACACCCGTTCTTCCCGGCGCATTCGCGAGCGGCCGCGTTCCGAGGAAAGGAGACGCTTCGCTTTGAGCGCCCCGGCCGCCCCCCTCACGCCGGTGGCGTCCATTGAAGACGGCAGCTGGCGGGGTCGTGAGGGAGAATTACCGGTCCCGATGACCGCGCGTACACTACCGATCCCTTACAATCATACTACAGAAGCAGCATCCGCGTGTGAACGAGCTAGGCTTAGGGCGCAAACGCGATGATGACGATGGATATTTATGACCTGCGGCCATATCCGTCCTAGGAGCCCCAAGCACGTGGTGACTGGTCGACTCAGATTCACAGGGGGCAAAGAGGTGGCCGATTTAGCAAAATATTAATGCAGTATTTCGTTACTGGTCCCGCCGTGAAAGATGGTATCGATTTGCAAATTTAGTAAATGCTTCAAGCGCTTGCAGCAAGAGTACTGACGCTGAGATTCTACCTAAATAAGCGTCCGGAATAGTGGTTCGTTAAAAAATCTTGTAAAAGATAAGAGCCATGCGATAATGCAGGCTGACGTTTACGTAATTGTCTCCTTTCAATTCATAATAATGCAACGTAGCATGTGGCGAGCATAACACCGACATGCGCAGTGCCCCGGCAGCTTTGCGTAAAACGAAAAGTCGGGGAAGCGAGCGGTAAAACAAAGTGAAATGCTTTAGAAGTACGTTCTATAGGTAACGTGCTCCTGTTTGTCTGTCCTTGCGCACCTATATGTAGCTGCCAACGCTAGCACGGAGGCGTTGTTTCCTTTACCTGACCAATAAGGCCTGACTAATGCTCTTTGACGGCTGCGTAGAGCAGCGCTTGTGCGCTCAGTATGACAGCTTTGAACCCATTTGTGCGAGTCGGGTGAAATTTTGTGCACACAACGCATCTGATTCGACACTTTGGTAAAAGCAGTATGAACAGTTCCTCACCACCTGGAGAACAATTTAACCGAGAACACTCCGTGCATTGCTGAAGGTAGAAATCACTAAAGTTTTTGATTCAGATGTTCCGCTGCGAGTCAGACACTGAAATATCTTAATGAAGTCAATGCTGTTAGTTCTTCCTTTTCGACTTCATGTTTATCCAGAAAGAAGAATTGATCAGTTTGAGCGACATCAGGCGGCATAATCTGGAGAAAATGCATTTGTGGATATACGTAATGTGGACAACAGGTGCCGAATGGTATTTCAGGGTAACAGAGTAATAATAAGAGAAGGGCAGCCGTTTGCAGTAGAAATCCAGCCGCTGGGGATGTAAGATCAGGTACCACGCTAGGGTATGGCGCACTACGTCCGGCGTCAGACAAGGCTGATTGGATATCAGTGGCACGAGACCTCTACTGCCTGTAGATCTAATCTGGATGACAAGGATGTGATAACGTTAGAGAAAGGTTACACACAGTCATATGAGAACCTTTACGTAACACTAGCGGACTGAATGACTGTGGCTTGGTTTGGGCCTTTGTACCTGGTCATTTCCATGTTTCTTTTTCTTCAAGCGAGGGCGATCGGTTCAAGATCATCTCCGAGAGCCAGAACTCGGAGGTCTTCCGCGTCTTCAGCTACCAGGGCGATAGCGTGCTCAAGGTGCAGCAGTTAGATTGCTCGCCGGGGTTCCTGGACCGCCTCCTTTCTAAGATGAAAATAGCCTCGTGAGTATTCGTCGTCGCCTGCAGAAGCTCCACCGACATTTTACGAAGCGTAGAAGAGGGCGATGAATTTTTTCCTCCGGTCGGCATAGCTGAAACGACAAACATCAAAACATGAAAAATTTTTATTGGTGTACTGATAGACACTCATGGGCACTCATGGGCACATAACAAGAAGGGGATAGAGAACTGAAGTGAAGAGGATAGGGGAAAGGGGAGATATGGGTCCCTTTTAACCTTAACTCTTTATGCATGCAGGAGACTCACGGAGTTGAGAAAGATGAAAGACTACTCCACAACTGGCTTTCTCGAGCTCAGGAGGTAAGAAAGACGGTTCTGCAAGCTTGCACTCTAGCTCAAATGATTGCAATGCTGAAAGGCACTCAAAATGGTCATTCGAGTATTTGTTCACTGTTCAGCGCCCAGCTAATGGGGCCTTCATGGTTAAGTATTGGGTGCTGTTTTTAAGCAGTAGTGATGCCGGCAATGACAAGATCCCCACCGGCGTGCAACTATATCGCAACACACGCTGATACATGTCAAACGGCGTTAAAACAAAAGGAAGTTATTACCAAGAAATCTATAAAAGTAAGAGAAACAGAAGTGCGAGGTTTAGACAAAAAATAATTACACGTTTTCTTTTTCTTTCTCTTTAATTTAATAATGTTTCATAATCTATGGGTTTCTCGCACCTCTCTGGAGACCAGAAAATTTCCACTCACAGGCACCAAACGCACCTTTAACGTGTTTTGTAAAAGGCGCTCTTAACGTCGACTATTCCGTACTGGCAAAACTGTGTTGAGGTTAATGAACTGACTGACTCGTTCCCGCTCTATGGGAATGAAATCAGATTAGCCGCGGTAGCTCAGTGGTTACGATGCTCGACTACTTACCCGAAAGACACGGGTTCGATCCCGGCCCCGGCGGTCGCATTTCGACAGAGGCGAAATGCCAGAGGCCCGTGTACTGCGCGATGCCAGTGCATGTTAAAGAACTGCCCAGGTGGTCGAAATTATCCGGAGTTCTCCACTACGGCGTCCCTCATAGCTGACTCCTTTGGGGCGTTGAACCTCATAAACCAACCAAACGAATCAAAGGAATCAAGTCAGCATTAAACCGTTTGTTCTTCAAATGATTCGGACTGCTCTCCCGGTTCCTTGTATTGTCAGTGGTGAGAGTGTGGATACCAGCGCCGTAGAGTGGAGCGGCACAGACACTCTAGCTTTCACAGCTCTGCAGAGCTTTGGTCATGTAAAGTATTAGTGCAGAGTTGCGCCTCTGCGTATACTATATTTTAGGTTGCTGTGAATAGCGCGCTTTGGCATACGCTCATTTATAGACGTCGCCACAAGGTAGAGAGAGAGAGAAAAAAACTTATTTCAACGTAATATTGTTACGGGGTAGTTCCGCTTGGGATTGCAGACAGGGCGGACACGAAAGACAGGGCTTTCAAACGACAGGCGTTTACTGCAGGCACCAGCCGACACTGCTCGACCGTCGTCTTCTTCAAAACTCACGAGCTTCGTCTTCGTCTTTCCTGATGCGCATATCAGAGCATGCACCGCCTAATGCAACACTACCCCGCCGGCTGAAAAGCACCGTCCCGGTGCGAACTAGCCCAAACCAGGGTCCGTGTAGTACGGCTTGAGGCGTGCAACATGGACCGTCTCAGTGCGAGGTGTAGAGGTATGGCGTGCGGGATGCAAGGGTGCAATTTCGTAGGTCACTGGAGTCACTTGTCGTAAAACACGGTAGGGTCCTGTATAACGGGGCAAAAGCTTTTCCGAGAGGCCCACGCGGCGAGCTGGGGTCCAAAGCAGCACGAGAGAGCCGCAAGAATACTGGGGGTTGCGATGACAGGAATCATAGCGACGTTTCTGGGAGTGCTGGGAGGCTGTGAGTCGGTTGCGTGCAACAACGCGGGCAGCATCAGCTCGGGCTATGGCGTCACGAGCATATGAGCTGGCAGTGGCGACTGAAGGGAGCAGGCTGTCAAAAGGAAGCAGAGGGTCACGGCCGTAGAGAAGATAGAAGGGGGAGTAGCCGGTAGTGGTTTGACGCGATGAATTGTAAGCAAATGTCACAAATGGCAGCGTGATGTCCCAGTCGCGGTGGTCATCAGAAACGTACATGGACAGCATGTCAGTCAATGTCCGGTTAAGGCGTTCGGTAAGCCCGTTTGTCTGTGGATGGTAGGCAGTCGTGAAAGAATGACGAACGTTGCACAACCGCAGGATCTCGTCGACTATACGCGCAAGAAAACAACGGCCACGGTCGGTGAGCAGTTGGCGGGGAGCTCCATGCACGAGTATAACGTCGTTGAGGAGGAAAGCAGCAACATCAGTTGCACAACTGGTTGGTATTGCTCGTGTGACCGCGTAGCGTGTGGTGTAATCAGTGGCCACCGCAATCCATTTGTTCCCCGATGCGGACAGCGGAAAAGGCCCTAGAAGATCTAGACCCACTCGAGAAAATGGGTCTATGGGGATGTCGATCGGCTGCAGAAGTCCAGCAGGTAAAACTGATGGCTTTTTCCGGCGTTGACAGCGGTCACAAGCCGCCACGTAGCGGCGGACGGCGCGGTATAGGCCTGGCCAAAAGAACCGACGGCGCACACTGTCGTATGTGCGAGAGACGCCAAGATGACCCGCAGTAGGAACGTCGTGAAGCTGTTCAAGGACGGCTGTGCGTAGGTGCTGAGGGACGACTAGTAGAAGGTCGGGGCCATCAGGTCGCATATTGTGTCGGTATAAGGTACCGTCGTGGAGCACAAACAAATGAACGGAAGGGTCATGGCGATCGGCGCAAAGGCGATTGATAATTTCGCGAAGCTGAGGGTCCTGGCGTTGCTCACGGCGAATGTTGGAAAAGTCAGAAATAGAGAGCACGCAATCTTCACTGTCACATTCAGGTTGGCTTGGCGGGTCGACTGGATGACGGGACAGGCAATCGGCGTCTCGATGCAATTGGCCAGACTTATAAACTACTGAAAAATTGTACTCCTGAAGGCGCAAGGCCCAACGTCCAAGGCGGCCAGTAGGGTCTTTGAGTGTAGAAAGCCAACACAAGGCGTGGTGGTCAGTGACTACGGTGAATGGCCGCCCATACAAGTAGGGGCGGAACTTCGTAATGGCCCAAACTAGGGCTAAGCACTCACGTTCAGTGATGGAATAATTCTGTTCGGCCGTAGAGAGGAGTCGGCTGGCATAGGCGATGACGCGAGGGGAGCCGAGCTGACGTTGTGCGAGAACGGCACCAATGCCATGACCACTTGCGTCGGTACGTACTTCTGTGGGGGCGGATGGATTGAAGTGAGCCAACAGTGGCGGACGGGTGAGGTGGGCAATAAGAGCGGCGAAGGCGGCCGATTGTTCGTGGCCCCAGGAAAAGGAGACGTCTTTTTTCAGAAGCTGCGTGAGCGGACGGGCGATTTCCGCGAAGTTTGGTACAAATCGCCGGAAGTATGAGCAAAGTCCGAGAAAGCTACGCACGTCGCCGCTAGATTGCGGTATAGGAAAACCACTTACAGCGCGAATTTTGTCGGGGTCCGGCTGAATGCCATCGGTGTTGACCAAATGCCCTAGGATCTTGAGTTCCCGGCGACCAAAGCTACACTTCTTGGAGTTCAACTGAAGGCCAGCTCGTCGGAAGACGCCAAGAATAGCCGAAAGACGATGGAGGTGGCCCTCAAAGGTTGATGAAAATACGATGACGTCATCGAGGTAGCACAGACAAGTGGTCCATTTGAACCCGCGTAGTAAGGAGTCCATCATGCGCTCGAAGGTCGCAGGGGCATTACATAAGCCGAAAGGCATCACCTTGAATTGGTAGAGTCCATCCGGGGTGACAAAAGCCGTCTTCTCACGATCTCTTTCGTCAACAGAGATCTGCCAATATCCAGAACGGAGATCTATGGAGGAGAAGTAGTTGGCACCATGCAGGCAGTCGAGGGCGTCATCGATCCTAGGAAGAGGGTACACGTCTTTCTTTGTTATCTTGTTTAGGTGTCGATAATCTACGCAAAACCTCCAGCTGTTGTCCTTCTTTTTGACAAGTACTACCGGAGACGCCCAGGGGCTGCTCGACGGCTCAATAATGTTGCTGGCCAACATTTTGTCCACTTCTTGTTGAATGATCTGGCGTTCTGAAAGAGCAACTCTGTAAGGCCGTCGGTGAAGAGGGCGGGCATCTCCAGTATCGATGCGATGTGTGACGACGGACGTTTGGCCCAGGGATCCGTGGCCGAAATCAAAAATGTCGCTGTACGACCGCAGAAGGTCGGCAAGGGCACGAGCATATTCTGGACGCAGGTCAGAGGCAACCATGGCAGAGATGCGGTCATCCGGACTAAGGGACGGGACAGGGTGTGCAGGTACCTCGGCGTGACGGTCGGACAGCACTGCAGAAATAGTAAAGCTGGACAAAGGTGACAGCTCGGCAAGGAATATGCCCTCCGGGAGAACTTGCGAAGACATGCTGAAGTTGAGTACGGGGATGTAGGTGAGGTTGTTCTCGAGGTGTACAATATTATGAGGTAGGGCGATGTTGTGTTTTAGAGTGACGTCGGTGAGGGGGTTGACAACGTAGTTTTCGTCAGGGAGGGAGGGAAAAGGTGACATGGGCACGTATACTGCCGCCTCGGGAGGTAGGCGAGTAAATGTACTGAAGCGGAGGCGAGGCTGGGAATGGTCAGCGCTAGGGTCGGGAACACAATGGGGCAGGGCTAGGCGCAGAAGTCCGGAGGAACAGTCGATGAGAGCGGAATGGGCTGTTAAAAAGTCTAGCCCTAAAATGACGTCTTGAGGACAAGTAGTAAGGACGGCAAAGAGCACAGGGACGTGGTGGCCGGCAATACTAACGCGCGCAGTGCACATTCCGATGATGGTAGTAGTGCTTCCATCAGCAACACGAACTGTCGATGTGTCAGCGGGCGTAAGAACTTTCTTGAGGCGCTGGCGGAACGACGAACTAAGAACTGAAATATGGGCTCCAGTGTCAATGAGAGCGAGCACAGGGACTCTATCCACGAGAACACTGATCAGGTTGCGGCGTGGTGCGATGGTCGAAACACAGTTGGCAGTCCGGGTGGGTAACGCAGCGTCACGTGCGGGCGCTGCGTCGCCTAGTTTCCCGAGTAGGGGTCTTGGTACGTTGGGGAGAAGCTGCGGCGAGGAGTAGGTGATCGAGAACGGTGGGCTTGGGGTGACGGCGAACGGCTAGAACGACGGACTTGCGCAATGTTCTCGGTACGAAGCTGTGCCGGGGGGACAGAAACGGGCCGTGGTGCATAATAGTCGTGGCGGAAGGGTCTGTTGTAGGGGTTAGAGGGGGGAACCGGGCGACTGCGGCAATAGCGGGACGTATGGCCAGCCCGACAGCAGACGAAGCAAATGGGCCGGTTGTCAGATGTGCGCCACTCCGCAGGATTGCGGGCAGGGTAGCGCGGTGTGTAGGACGGGGTTGTGGTAGCAGCAGCAACCACTGGTATTGGCTGTGGTGGCGGGGGTGGCGTGGTAGGATTGGAGACAAGGCCCACATTCGCGAATTCTTGGCGGACAACAGCCTGTATCATAGCTATTGTGGCCTCTGCAGGAGGGGATGGAAGGGTAACAGGAGTCAAGGCCTCGAGTTCCCTGCGGACGATGGTAGTGAGGTTGTTTTGACTTGAAGGCTGCTGCAAAGTGGGCGGATCATCACATGTGGATGTAGTTGCCGTGTTGGGAAGGCGCATAAATCGATGGACGATGCGGCGCTGCTTCGCCTGTTCGAAACGGCGACACACTTGCAGGACTGTGTCCACCGTAGAGCAGTCTTTGCAGAGAAGTATATTGAAGGCGTCATCGGCGATACCCTTAAGTATATGGCCCACTTTATCAGCTTCGGTCATGGAGGCGTTCACCTTCCGACAAAGGGCGAGGACGTCCTGTATGTAGGCGAGGTATGATTCAGTCGACGATTGGGCGCGAGTAGCCAGGTCGTTTTTGGCTGCTAGAGCTCGCCCAATTGGCTTGCCGAACAAGTCCTGAAGTTTTTGTTTGCAGATGTCCCAAGTAGGCATTTCCTGTTCGTGGTTGGTAAACCAGGTCTTCGCCGTTCCCGCTAGATAGAAGATGATGTTTGCTAGCATTATGCTAGCATCCCACCGGTTATTCTTGCTGCACCTTTCATATTCATCGAGCCAATCTTCAACATCCGTCTTGTCTTCGCCGTTAAAAATAGGAGGATGACGGATTTTGGTTAAGACCATGTGGGAAGCTGGAGTTTCCGGAGCGGGTAATGCATCCTGGGATGCCATGCTTACTGTGGCAGTCGGTGGGGTGAGCTCGGGGAGATGGCGTCCACTGCGCAAATCCAGGTTTCTGGCGCGGAATACGAGGAGCTGTGGCCAGGGGGATCAAAAGCACCTCCACCAAGATGTTACGGGGTAGTTCCGCTTGGGATTGCAGACAGGGCGGACACGAAAGACAGGGCTTTCAAACGACAGGCGTTTACTGCAGGCACCAGCCGACACTGCTCGACCGTCGTCTTCTTCAAAACTCACGAGCTTCGTCTTCGTCTTTCCTGATGCGCATATCAGAGCATGCACCGCCTAATGCAACAATATTAAGCGTAGAGTATGTCCTGGCCTATGGTCATCAAAGCCAACTGGCCTCTCAGCTGGCCCGAGGCTATCCAAGCCCGCCGCGTCGGGTGAGTAGGGTATGGAAAATGAGGGGACCGAATGATAACGGGCAGGAGAAAGGGGAGTGCTTTAAATTAGCATAGGGCGCACGCATTCATTCGTCATCTCGATAGACAAAGTGTAACAAATAACTGCAAAACATCTAAGAAATATCTAACAATATCTAAAAAAAGTCTAACAAATATCTCTATTATCGTTCTTTTTTTCCTATCCGTATTTTCCTATCCGGTTTCATCGCATAAGATAACGCAGTCACTTATGTGCAGATGAACTGCTCTCGAGCGGACAGATGCCGCCTCGATCCATTGGTGCGTGTCGAGCCACGCTGGCATTCACCCAGGCGGGCAGATTAAACCTTTTCATGTACCTTTGCAAGCGCGTTGACCCTATCAGCTTGCTCCCACAAACTCTTCAAACAGATCTAAACTACCTATACCATCAGTCTACAGCACGTAGGACTTCCTGCTCATTCCTGTGGTTGATAAACGTGTCTGACTATTATGGAACACGTTTGACGGTCGACTATATGTCGTAGCCTGATGTAGAACATCTCCCGATGTGCACTGACGATGAAACCTCAACTACCGCTGATGTGGCGCGAGGTTAGATATCGGTGCCCACAGCAGCGTGCTGCTTACAGGCACGCACATGCTAAATTGATAATTTTGTATGAGAGTTCACGACATCTAAGAGTCTATAAAGGTAGTACTGTTTT
This sequence comes from Amblyomma mixtum, assembly GCF_055824585.1. NCBI lineage: Eukaryota > Metazoa > Arthropoda > Arachnida > Ixodida > Ixodidae > Amblyomma > Amblyomma mixtum. The sequence goes on from NC_143013.1 coordinate 82,750,248, forward strand.
CAGAGACATGTTAAGCATCTGAATTCATTTGTAAAGAAGGAAACTGTTCAGGCTTTGACAAGGAGTGCGGCTTGAGTCCATAGCGCCACACAAAATGGTACTTACGCAGTTTTACTGAAGCAACAGTTTGGCAGAGCTACTTCCATCAGGTCGCCAAATGACTTTTTAGCAATGCTTTTTGTCTTTTCTATATCGATCATATGCCCGAATTATTCAAGAATATCATTATTAACACAGCGTTTTCCATTGGTTCTCGCTCTTTTCGCAGTATCACGTGTCTCTTCGACGCCTACCCCGAAGAGCTTCATGCGGCCCGAAAAAATACCACCAGCCCCAAGCGGCAAGAACGACGACAAGTGTGTCAAGGTGAGTGCGTTAAGCTTATGCAATAGATAGACCCTTTTTTGGGTGATATCGACTTCGGGGCGTTTGACCTAGCCTGACACATCATCGCATGGCCTGCGTTCAAGGATGTATCATGTTCAAGGATGTACCTCTCAATTAAATATGAACGTGCACACTAGGAAAAGCTTTCTCAGTTGATTTTGGGAAATGAGGAGATTGATCGAAACATTTATTTTTCTGTCTGCATGGCCGCATAACTACTGAATTTTTCAAAAATTCGATAAAGAAGACGGCAGATACGATAAAGAAGAGTTGTTAGTAAAGACGCGAACCTCACAAATATAGAAAGAGAAATCCTCATGTCGATCATTTTCGTGCCTGTTTTCCCTTTATGGCCTTGCATTAACTAGCCCCAATCTAACACTGGTTACTCTCCATCGACCATTAAAAAATGATGCTCTAACATAAATTGAATACACCGCACCAGGCTATAAAAATGATAAGTGAAGTGTTGAGAGACAGGATGAGCAATCTCGGCTGCGAGGCGCGGTATGCGAAGAAAAGGTCACGGGTCGTCGTCTGTTGCAGTAAACAAATTGAAAGAGAAGAGATGTATTTCGGGTTGAAGAAAAAGTGGAAGGTATTAACGTATTCAAACCGAGTAGACATGCGAAAGCATGTACCCCCTTTTGCCAGAAGTAACCAAGCAACAGGTTTTTGCTTCTCAACCGTATAATGGAGCCTTTACGGCACCGCTAAAGACCGAAAGGTGCCAGAACGTCAGGACAAGGGTTCACCTTACTTTGCACAGATTCGGAGATTAAGGGCTGCCATAGGGGCTTCGCTACGACGCTTAGAAACAAACCATAGTTGCCAGGTTACTTTTGGCAAACACTGTACATGTTTAGCCTGGTTGACTCATGCTGTTGCTTTGCTGCTGGTCGTCGGCACGTCAGGCGATTATATTAGAGTCAGGTCAAGCTGTTATCAAGGTTAAACCGATCTGATCTGTTCGCGCCGCAGATGGAAGTTGATGAAGATTGGCTACAGCTAGCGCCACACTCATCCGAACTTACCCGAGCTTCCTCCCGTTGGCTGCAGCTTGCGCGCGATGCTCCTCCGAACTAACCCGAGTTTACCCGAGTTACTCCGAGGCTTTAAACAAGGTTCTTTTTTGAAACCGCGTTAAGTAGTGTTTTCACTCTAAAGAGCTTAGTCGGATGCGACTTAAGGTAATGTGGAGAGATGAAGTCAAGAAGCTTGCAGGGATCCGTAAGGTGGCGCGGCCTTAGCTGGCGGGCTAGAAGAGGGATAGATATAAACAATCGGAAAAGGCCTTTGCTCTGCTACGGCCCTAAGTTGAATGATGATGATGATGATGATAGCGACTACTCTATTGCTTTTCGCAGGACAAGCAGAGGGAGCCTACCTTGCATGGCACATGTCATACGCCGGTGCGCCTCTCGATCAGATCGAGGTGAGTGTGCGACAGTGGTTGTGCGAATTGGATGCAGAGCCGGTGGGCCGGCTAACCTCAATAGTTTTCACATTTTATCGTCTGCAGAATGTCGTGAGCTCTGTCTCTTCAATTCAGTTTTTAGTCTCTAGTGTTCCCAATCGCCATAGTCGCGTTTGATGGAGTTTTCAACTCAGGCCGATCCATCCGTTTTTGCGGCACGATGTATAATGGCCGGACACGAAAGGAATACATGGCTTGCACGTGACGTCACATCAGTCTGGGCCGACGCGTCGGATCCATGCTGGAGCACCGGGCGCCGCCGCCGCTTCTACCCTTGCGTTGGCTGATCGCGTAGTGTTCCTGTTTGTCGTTGCGTTTTTATGCGAATGTCACCGCTTCTTTTCAGAAATGCCGCCTGTATACAGTAAGCCTGCGTTCAACGAGGCATATTACGCGGGTCTGATCGGGTCGGCGCGTGCGCGATACCAAGAAAAGATAGAACTCTGCGACGATGTGGACCCGAACACGTTGCGACCCGGTGCGGATACGACGATGGACGTCAGTGCTTTCCCCGAGGTTTCGTACGGAGACATTGTGAACTATTTGATGTTTTCTTCAAGTTTCGTCACTCTGGAAGAGATGAAAGCGTACAAATCACTTGAAGCCCACAACTACTTCACGAGCGGCTGGGTGAAAACTCTGTCGGCAAAGCGGCTGCAGGGAGAAAAGGTACTGCTACTGGGAGAGATAAGCTGAAGCCTTCGTTTTTGGCGTCGCGTTTTGTGCACAGCATTCAGAGGCATTTCCTGATTAGCCGGTGGTGTGTACAAGAGACGCGCGACATTGCAGCGCCGTGCAGAGAAATCAACTGAACCATTTTAAGATTAAAAGAATCGCGCAAGCACTGTTCATGTGTAATGCCTCAGGTCCCATCATCTTCAAAAACAAGAAAGACAGACGTTGGCGAGAGTGCTTTATGGCTCAACGAATGCACAGTATGTGTGCTTGCCATGCTTTTTGTTCGCGTACCTCTGCATTGTGTGCAGTGCCTCAGGTCCCATAATCTTCAAAAACAAGAAATACAGACGTTGGCGCGAGTGCTTTATGGCTGAACAAATGCACAGCTGTGTGCTTGCCATGTTTTTTGTTCGCGTACCTCTGCATTGTGTGCAGTGCCTCAGGTCCCATAATCTTCAAAAACAAGAAAGACAGACGTTGGCGCGAGTGCTTTATGGCTGAACAAATGCACAGCTGTGTGCTTGTCGTGCTTTTTGTTCGCGTACCTCTGCATTGTGTGCAGTATGTGCATTTTGATCTCACCATTTTAATTTTTCCTCGATTTGCTTTGTAGGTGAACCACTCCCAACGGCTCGGAGAGCATCCACTGAAGGTGTGGATTCTGTGCAAGGAAAATGGATCCGTGCTGACTGCACATTGTACCTGTATGGCCAGTGTGGGAGAAGCTTGTTCCCATGTCGGTGCCTGTTTGTTTGCTGTCTACACAGGTGTAAGGATGAGGAAATCAGTTACTTGCACTCAGAAAGATAACATATGGCTCCCTACCTATGTGGAAAAAGTGCAGTTCAAAAGGTTGAGAGAGATAGATTTCACATCCGCCAAAGGGAAAAAACGACAGCTTGACGACAGGATTGAGAGCACCCCCACTAGCAAAGTAGCAAGACAGAGACTGGATGTGCCACCAGCCTCACCAGCAGAGGTGGAACGCTTGTGCAGCGTCTTCAAAAAAAGTGGTGTTGTGCCTGCAATTTTTTCTGTGCTGCCAAGCCATTCTGCTGCCTTCAAAAAACCAGTGCCCACACAGCCAGCACACCTTCGGAATTTGTACATGAAAGACGCTTTATCCGAAGGACTTGACGCGCTTGTTAACAAGGCTAACGAATTTCTGAGCAAGTTTCATATCACTGATGAAACAGTGAAACTCATCGAAAGTAAAACAAAAAACCAGAGCAATTCCCCAGACTGGTATCTATACCGAGCCGGTAGAGTAACTGCGTCAGTTATGAAAAATGTGTGCCGAACAGCTCTAGGTAATCCTAGTCTATCCTTAGTGAAATCAGTATGCTATCCTGAAAAAAATCACTGCAGATTCCAGGCATTGTATGGGATTTAGAGCATGAACAGGATGCTCTGAAGACTTACGAAGATTATTACAAGCAGAAGCACGACAACTTCAACTGTTCCAAGTCAGGTCTCCATCTCAGTGCCTCCTATCCATTCGCTGGAGCCAAGGGCGTCCGCAGAATTTTTTGCAGGGGGGGGCCCCATTGGTTGTTGGCGCCGGAGGGGGGGGGGGTATGTTCGTAGCAAAAAGGCACTATTTGCGGAGTAAATTTATTTATTTATATACAAATAAAATAAATAAGTAAAATACACACATGAAAGAAAAATTACAAACAGCAAATTAAAGCGAGGCTAGGAGAGATACATTGGAGTTTATCAACGAAGAAACAATTAAAATTAATAAAAATGCAAAAAGATACTATCACTTCGTGGAGAAGAGTGCTCAGTCTTGCTGCATACGGGTTCTCGACACACCCGGATTGATGACCAGCACACAGCACAATATGTTCACAAACACGCAACGACAGTCACTCAGTCAGTCTTCCTTGAACAGAAACTGTAGACGCCTCGGATTTTTCTGGGCGAATTGCGTGATGACACTGGTGATAAATTCATTTCTGTGCTTCATTACACGCTCTCGGTGCACACTCATCATACAAAGGCCGTCCAGTCTGTCGTTTGTCATCGTTGAGCGTAGCCACGTTTTCACTCTCCTCATTGTACTGAAGGAGCGTTCGACCGTACAGGTAGTAACTGGCAAAGCCAGAGCCACCTCAATGGCTTTTGCAACACCAGGGAAGAATGTCTTGGCCTGATTTAGAAGCTCGCAGTAAGTTATTTCTGATGGGTCCCCAGTTTTGTTGCACCACATCTCGTACCAAGAGATGGCCTCTTCCTTGAAGTTGTCGATGCCGTAAAAGCACTGGAGTTCTTCGGCGAGAACAGCGAACTCAACACGGCTCAAGTGCTTCATTTTTGATGGATGCAGCTGGAGAAGTTTGAAGCTCCTCTCATTGCTTTCAGAAAAGCGCCGAGCTAAAGAAGCAGTGAGGGAGTCCAAGTACGGCACATATATTGCCACACGGTAGTATTCCTCTGGCGACTGAATCCCGTAGTTGTCTCGGTGGGCCTGACGAGAGACTTGTCTTGGTACAGATATCACCACATTTAAGTGATTGGCTGCCTCCCTTGCTGCATTCATGATGTTAGAGAACTCCTCTACAGCGTTTGTCCGGTGGCCGCGAAAAATACGTTGTAGCTCAGTGATGTGGCCATGCACAGAATGGAAGTCCATGGATACACCTTGCAGAATGTTCGTAGCTGGTTCGAGCCGAGCGCTGTACTTCGCTACAATATGCAAGCAGACGATGAAAGATGAGCTTGTTGTTGCGCAGTAGAGGATGTGAGCTCGTTGTCTAGTTGCAGCGTTCGAGCATGATTCCGTGGACGCGAGCTGCTCGAGTGCTTCGACTATGGCCACGTAATGCTGAGAGAAGATCCTAATAGACTTGTACTTTGCAGACCATCTTGTCTCACACAGCATCGGAATGTTGGGCACCAATTTTCTCCGGAGCACGCTCTCGCGGAAGAAGTTTATGGTTTGTTTGATTATCCCAATTGTGTTTCGAATTTCAGAGACGTCGTTCAAATCGTTGATGACGAGATTTAGTTTGTGACTTGCACAGTGGAAAAATAGTGCCTTCGGGAACTGTTTTTGTATAATTTTGTTCACTCCAGCTTCTTTTCCAGCCATTGTAGAGCATCCATCGTACCCCTGTCCAACGAGGTTCGAAAGAATCAGTCCGACATTCGTCAAAAGCTTCAAGATTGCCGCGGCGATGCAAGCGGAGTTTAATTGCTCCAGCTCTACAAATCCCAAAAACTGCTCTCGAACGCACACTTCGACTTCCGCCTTGTCAATAAAGCGAACGCCTATAGACATCTGCTCTTTTCCTGAAATATCTGCAGTTTCGTCAGCAAGAACGGAAAAAGCAAACGCTTTGTTAGTTTCGGTAACTATCTGCTCTCTCAGGATGTCGCCACAGATTGTGATGATCTCGTTCTGGACGCGGACAGAAGTGTACTTGGCATTGCCAGCAGAAGAAACGAAGTGCTCCTGAAGTAGAGTATCTCCAGCTTCTACACGAAAGTCAAGCAGATCATTGAAGACTCCACTATCGGACTGCTTGCCGCGAATCGGCAAGTCATGCGTCGCGCAAAAGACAATGGTGGAAACTATTGGAAATAGTTTCTCACGGTTCCTTTCAACTTGCGCGTGCAGTGCTCTGTTCAGCTGCTGTACAACGGGTAGCTGCTTGCCTTTCATCACATCCATAAAGTTCTGTGAGGCCGTCATTGCCTCCTGGTGCCATTGGGATTTTACGTGATCCCTGCACGCCTCGTGCATTTTTCTGTAGTTACTGAAAGCGCGCACGATAAAACTACCTTGAGTACACCGGTGAACACGCGGAGGAAAAATGACGCAAAAACGACAAAAGGCGCCTTTCGCTGTCGCTGAGTACGCAAGCCAGGGGGCGTAATCTCCCAGCCACTGATGTCGAAAAGGCCTCTTTCCAGGTGTTACATCCTTCTTAAAATCATATGTGACATTTGGCGACCATGGCTTAGTAAGAAGACGTAACTTCAAAAAGTCCGGTATGCCAGTGAGTTTAGCTTTGCCTAGAAACTCTCCTAAGTCATATTCTTGAGGCAAGTTATTTGTTTTCTTGATGTTGTCTCCGGACTTCGATCCCAAGCAAGGAGAAAGGGAATCGTTTCGGCTTACTGCGTGACCGGAGCTCGCTGGTGGAGTTCCTTCCATGGAGACGACGACGCCGGCTACTGTCCGGTGATGAAAGGTTGCATCGCTCTGGTCAAATCCGGACTTGAATCCCAAGAAAGGAGAAATGGAATCATCTCGGCCTGCTGCATCACCTGAACTCACTGTTGACAGAGTCCCTTCCATGGAGTCGACGACATCAGCTACTGTCCGGTGATAAAAGCTTGCATCACTCTGTTCAAATGCTACACTGTTGTCACATGTCACACCAGAATCTGCAGGGGCGCATTTGGATAATGCTTCGTCAGACAACCGCTGACGCTTGAAGAAGCGTCGAATATCCATCATTCGGGACCGCGCGAGACAAAGCTGGCTATGGAGTTCCTCGGGGTTGGTAGTGTTAAAAATATATACACATTGATTGGAAAAACGGTTGAATGCGTACGTTGAAAACAAAAAATGACTATGTATGCAGCGAAAACTTATTTACAAGATAAATGCACGCTCGCAGCTTCATACACCTCGCTCCATCTTGCTCGCGCAACCGCACAGTCGAGTATTTGCACACACACTACTCGCCGCTCGTCGTTTTCTCGTCCGCTGTCTTGGTTGTTCTCAGCTTCGTTGACAACCGGCCACTAAAAACACCGAAGCACAAACAAAGAGGCGCGCACACGCAAGGAACGCCGCGCGACTTCCGAGGGGAAGGGACACTCGCCACTCCGGTCGGAAAATTTGTTTTGTGTGTTTTTATGAGGTTCAGAGCCCCAAAACGACTCAGGCTATGAGGGACGGACGGTCTCTTTACCATGCACTGACATCGCACAGTACATGGGCGCTGTTGGGATTTGAGGCCCAGCCAGAGGTGACAGGCGAGCCAGGCAGGCGCCATCGGGCTGCCTTGACCAAAGGCGCTGGTTTCCGGAGAAGACGCAAGGAACGCTGGTGTGGGGGCGCCTCTGGAGACTGCGTCGCCGTGAACAAAAGCAGCTAATCCCCTTTGCCGAAAATTCTGAAAGCGGCGCTTGTACCGAACTGCGCTCTCCCGTGGATCGGAGTAGACAGCGAGCGGCGGCGGCGCCAACTCATCGCCCGCTTGCCCCTGAGCAGTCCGACAAAGCGGGGATGGACACGGCTGATTTGTCCCTCCCTCCTGAAGAATTCATCGGTGGCCGGGGTGTGCACTGTCTGCCTCCGTGTCGCTATCTCTCTAGAGATCAAAGAAACAGGCACACATCTCAAGACGGCTCGAAACACATGCTCGCCGGTGCCGCTGTATGTCTGCAACGACGCGTCCCCGGACGCGGCACTTTGCAGATGTGACCCAAAGCGTGGAAGCAGGGCCGCTTTTACTCTTTTGGCTGAGCGCACCGCCGCCCCTGACGTGCGGCCATCACTCACGGTTCGAGTGAGTGATTTTCCAGGGGGGTGCAGCCGCCCCCCTTGCCCCCCCCCTCCGGACGCCCATGGCTGGAGCGACACCAGACGCACTGATCTCGTGCTCATGCTGTGGTAGAGGCGTAGCCGAGGTTAAGTTCCCTTACTTGCTGCGGAATGCTACCTCATTCACTGAAGCCAGGTCCTGTTTGACCAGCATCAATGGTACTCTGCAGCTTTCAAAGCAACATGAGTACTACTACCAAGTTCAAGCCCAGATGGCTATATGCAAGGTAGAATATTGCGACTTCATTGTGTGGGCTCCAAACCTTTTCCATGTACAAAGGATTAGGAGAGACGATGAGTTCTGCAGTCAAATTTTTGCAACCGCGAAGGAATTTGTCATCAAAGTTATTCTTCCTGAACTGTTCACAAAGTTTTACACACGGCAACAGACAGTCCCAGAGAATTCATCGCCATCCGCAGATGTTTACTGTTTCTGCCAAGGACCGGAGACAGGACGCATGATTGCATGCGACAACCCGACATGCAAATTTAAATGGTTTCATTTTTCATGAGTAGGAATCACACGGGCGCCGAAGTCCAAGGCATTGTCCACAATGCCAGCAAAATAAAGAGAATTAGTTCGCTTGGCATTAGTGTTTCATTCTGCTGAACTATTCACTTTAGTAAGTAAATAAAGAAGTGCACAAACTCTGCAATAAATAAATTTTATTTTCAGAACCATTTTTTATCTGTAGAACAAATAGTAAGGCAGTTGTGGTATTGCAGCACTACATAGTAGTCAGATTTTGTATATTTAGCATTAAGAGACTTTATGGAAGCTCTGATGTAGGTCAAGGCACTTCACTGTCAGCTTCCTTCAGCTCTGCTACAATTGACGGACACAAGTTAGACAAAGCACAGCAGACACTGACGATTTTGTCTAGTGATGGTGCATCATCACCCTCTCGACGGGCAACATACTCTATGGGAAGAGTGCCTTTGAGGATGGTGAACTTGTTTCTGATTAGACCAATCACACGTTCAACATGTATTCTCACGTTAGCAAGCTTTCTGGTGCTCAAAACTTCTTCTGCGGACAGCTGTTTTTTTCCTTTTGTGTACGCAGGTACATGCAACCGTGCACAATAGAAGCCAACACTCTCAGAGATGTTGAATCCCCGGTCGGCAAGCACAACATCACCAGGGCGCAGGTTATCTAAAATGCCGCTATGCTCTGTGATCTGGTTATCACTGCAGCGCCCACCCCAACCCTTAGATATAAAGGTGACGACACCTTGAGGAGCAATGCCAATCAGGAACTTCGCTGTGTTACTGTGCTTATATTGTGACCATGTCTCGCTTCGTGCTGAATACGATGATGGCCGCTCTATTTTTATTTCAAAGCAGTCTATTACGACTGCCACATTAGCACCAAATGAATAAAGAAAGCCTGTGGCATTGTCTTCTGCAGTGAGACTCGCTATGGTCATGATACAAAAGACTTAAACCTACAGTCTGCAACATGCAGCCACTTATCAAAAATTCGACACACTGTGGCCTCTGAAATTCCAAATCTGAAGCCAAGATCAGTGTTTTGAAAATGCAGCTTCAGCTTCATTAAAAAAAGAATAAACTCCTGGAACTTAGTTAAGCTGTTTTTGGCACCGTGTGGGACATAGCACTGCAAGATTTCACATATCCCATACAGAATGTCAACGTTTGCCATCCCAGTGTAGTAGACGACCCTTGCATTGCTCTTGCTGAATGCGGCTTCCGTCCATTGTAGTTTGTCCATCTGAGTACGCAGTGCATACAAGTTGTCATTAAGTGTAGTGCACTGTTCTTCCAAGGCTGCAATGTCTCTCATTGTCAAATCTGCCTGTACAGCAACTCCTGAAATTAACAATGCAAACATGAGTGATGAAATCAGTGGCTCACCAGCATGCAGACATATCATAACAGTATTGTAAACAAACAAAACAAAGATCTAGAATGAACGAAATCTACCGTCCAGACTTAAAACAAAGTCAAAGGAGACCCTGACCTGATTCATTTTCGACAGCGTTGACTTCAGATTCAGCTCGCGGTAGTGACAGGTTGTTCTCAGCATATGTGCTGTCGTCGTCATCGCCGTCGCAGCGGTTGCCGGATGGCGTGGTGGCGACTCCGGATGCTCCTGCAGGTGCTGTGATCTCCTTGTCAACCTCGGCTGTTTGTTTGAGCGCTTTGCAGCCCGTTCGTAACGCGCAGTGCTTTCGTGATTCGAGCTGTATCCCAGCAAAAGAGTTGGGGCCCAATCCGGGTTGGTTTCGTCCCAGAGCTTGGAGGGTCTCCCTACAAATGCAAGCAAACGTTATTCTAGCGCAGTGGCAAGTGCGCCTTATGTAATAATAGCGAAGGCTTACCTGTAACAAAGTGGGCGCCCCACACTCGGATGTTTGGAAGACCGACCCTTAGATCGGAGCGCTTGATACGCGCAAGCCACAGGCTGCGCCGCTTCACGCTGAGTGTTCTCGTTCGCTCGCATTGGCCCTCGACGACCTTCGGAAGGCGAAAAAGGTTTGCGTTGGCCGACTCCTTCCTCGAACTGCTTTTACTGCGGTTGCTGCAGCCAACAACAGCGCAGATAGCCATTTCAAAACAGTGTGCTCACACGACTGAAATGGCAATGGTGCTCCGCTGGTCCGCGGTGCGGTGCTCCACGATGCCGGCAAACAAAATCGCGTTTGCGGAAGCGACGTCAGTGCAAGCCATGTATACACATTTTACCGTTCACCGTACTCCCCATGCCACACCGTGCCATGGCATACCTTAAAGCATACAACATCGCGCCCTACCATACCATGCCGTATCATACCACACCACACCATACCATATCATACTATAAAATGTCATGCCATACCACCATACCATACCATAGAATGGCATGTCATACCACCATACCATTCTATACCATGCCATAGAATTTCATGCCATACCACCATACCATACCACACTGCTCCCTGTCATACCAGTTAGGCGTCGTGGTACGTGGCTTACTGGTCATGCCTTTCGGTTGCTGAGCAGAAGATTGCGGGTTCAGTCCTACCAGAGATGATCTCCTTTCAGTTCCGGCGAATTGCAAGAACCCACTCTAAAGAGCCTCAGAAAGTCGAAATCAATCCGAAGCCCTCTACTGCACTGTGTTCCGCGGCCCATGGTGCACTGTTTGTTTCGTACGTAAAATGAAAGAGTTCATTCCCTTTGCCCGCTCTTTCATTAAACGTTACACAAGCAGAAGTAATGGCTTTAACATGTGAATTTCGGACATATAAAAGACAATCAACTTTCATTTTCTCTCGAAAGACGAAAACGGCACTAAAAGCTCAGAAGCAGGTTTACCGCGCCCAGACACGAACCCATCTTAGGTTGACAAAATAGAACGATGAGTGCCAGTAATGTACGGTGTAGCTAAGAAATGAAGAAACGCATTATCAGTGACCAGGTATATACTGAAAGGCAAAGAAAAATGGTACGTCCGATACGAATCAGTAATTTGTAATGTGCGATGAGCAACTTAAGCGATTCTCGTGAGAAATCAGCAGCATGCGGTAGTTCCGCAGTAAAGTATGCTGACAAAACAATTCCATGCTACACGTAATGCGTAAAACAGGGACTTTGCGTCACAGTGTGACCTAGGGCTTGGTGTCAGTCACATTTGTTTACGTCTACTCTAACGAACGCTAGTACTTTCTCGAAGTTTCGCAAGATAGTCATTAATCCCATATTTAAAAAAAAGCATACTATAACAACACACACGGCTATAAGTGTACGCACAGAACGCAGAAGGAATTTCATATTTCAAATGCGGAGTCTTGGACAGCACGCCTCTTTGGAAAATTGGATGTCGTCATCGTGGGTGGTCGTTTACACCCCCACCCCATTTCACAGTCCTCGTAACGTAATGTTAGCAGCAGTTAAGGAACAGCATTTTCCCCACGTTCCCTACCCGCAGCTAGAGAGCGTGCTGCAGCTGTGGAGCGTCCTGCAGCAGGTGACGCTGTCCTTGGTCGTGGCCGAAGAGGCACTCGAGTTCGAGCACCGGGCTCTGCGGCTGGGGCACGTGCTTGTGAAGAAGACGCTCGGCAAGAGCTTACACTTCTTCGTCGGCGGACGCAGCTATGCCGTCAACACGTGGGGCGTCGAGGCACACGTAGCAAGTTACTCCTCCGCCCGCATCACCGACGGTACAGATCCCTCTTTCTCGTGCGAGTCATTCATAAATCCAAGAATTTTTCAGAATCTTACAGCCTCAGAGCAAGACGCCAGTTCCTAAGCTTTTGTGTGGCAATACTCAAGGATATCCTATAATGTGGTGGAGCCTATAATAGAGAGTTATAGCACTGCGCGATCCGCAATCCGCTACCATGATCCGCTTCCGCGCCCTTCTAGCCGGCATTCGCTGATCGGTCCCGACGCAGCAGGTGTGCGAGCAGCTCCGGGCACGTGGCGCCATCTGGCGACGTCAAGGCGATCTGCTTATGTGTAGTGGCGCCCTGCAAAAGGGGATACCTGTAGCGGATCGCGTTATGTTATTTATAACCCTCTAATAGAGATCACAAAATGAACAAGGGAGGGGAAAACCTCAGGTTGCTTGAGCCAACGTTTCGACAAGAGGACTTGTCTTCGTCTGGGCAAAGCGTTCATCATTGGCAGGGATTAAATAGGGCCTTCGCTCCGAGGAGGAAGGCCCCGGGTGAGGGAAGGAAAGTGGTGTGAGAGGGGATGCGTGTCAGGAAGGGGAGGGAGATGAATCTTGATTCGTTAATAACACCCATGGAGGAAGGAAAACTAGGAGGGAGCATGACGTCACAATCTTGAAGCCTAGTCATAAAAAATATAATGGAAAGAATCATGGGAAATAGGCCCTCACGTGACAAGGCAAAGGTAGCTCTTAGCCGGATTTCGGTTTCGGTTTCGCTCTTTCGTTCTACGAGCAACTGCGCGACCATCTGCTTGTGTTAACTGAGGGCTCCGTGGTGAGCGCAAACTGCTCGCTCGCCGCAGCGGCTACCGTCCCCGAGCGACGCGTGCGCTGACTGCGGCGCAGTGGAGACATTGGAGCACATGCTCCTTCGCTGTGCCGCCTCTGCAGTGCCGCGTCGCGAGATTCTCGCGGCCTGCAGGGCGCTGGGAATCATCCCGGACAGTCTCGAAGCGCTCCTGCGGCCGCGCGGCAGTGCGCGCACCCGTGACAGAACAATGGTGAGCCTCTGTGCGTTCATCGAGCAGGCGGGCTTCACTTCCCGCTTGCTCTTCGCCAGGTAGTGCACCCGTGACACGAACGCTCCGTGGGTGCTACCTCGGACGGTTATACGCGGCCGGGCGCCCCACCCCGGCCGCTAGTGCAGTATACCGCGCGCGCGATTAGTCTGAGACAGGACGCTACGAGCGCGCAGCTATGTATACATACAGTTTACTTCTTTTTGTAAGTGATTGTGCGCAGTGGCCGGGAGACCCCGCGCAGGGGCAGACGTAAAGCCGCCGGCACTCTCTCTCGACAGCGAGAGAGAGAGAAATACTTCACTGCTGCATTTCACGTTGGAACCGCGTATGTGCGCGAGCGTATTCGGCACGACTTGTGCCGGGCCCATGGGCGGGCCGAAGTCCGCCTGAGAAATAGAATCTTGCGCAGCGCGCCGAAGCGCTCGTCAAAACACGTCCGTCCGCCGTGAGTGCTCTGGAAGCCGCTGCGCCCTTTTTTAGAGGCTCGTTTCTTCGTCTACTCTCGAGTTCTCCGCTTATAGCATGCGCTGAAATAAACGCTCCGTATGTGAGTATAACGACGAAAGGAATTCCTCTCCATTCTCTTTATGAACCACAGTTGAACAGTGACGAGGTCGCGGCCGCACCCTTTGATGAAAAGTTTACCTTCAGTTTTCTACAGTGCACCCAAAAACTCAAGAGTGTAATCAACAGAAGTGTTGAGACGCGGAGCCTTCAGACAACCTCGAGCTCGGTACGCATTCCGCCAAAGCTGCAACACAGGCGCTGCGCTGCTACATCGGAGCACGGACGTTCACTAAAAAGCACCGCTGGTTGGCAGTCTGGTAACTGTGGAGGAGGGCCTATTTCCCATGAGTCAGTGCGCAAAAGGACCCTCGGCAGCGGCGTCAGAGGAGGATGGCTTGCAGAGGCTGAGCGCACTCTCTCCTAGTTTTTTTTACCTCCATGATAACACCTTTCCAACCTGGGCGCTGCCATATTGTTTCCGGCGGCGGAACCGGTTTCTAGCAGTCCAGAGAGGAGGCGTTTCGCCGCTTCCACCGTGCTAGCGCGAGGTGCCCACTGCAGTCCAGGGAACAATATGGCAGCGCCCAGGGAGCCCTTTGAACGGGCTGCGACGGGGGGGAGGCGCTGGGTGGACCTGTAAAACTCAGATAAGAGGATTAGTCAGCGTGGCACAGGGAAATGAGAACAAGGCAAACAAAATAGGCTGGCACTGGAAGGAGGAAGAAAGGGGGGGCGGGGGCATTTCTAAGGAAGGGCAAGGCAGGGAGGGGGGGGGGGATGGCTCGAGTTCAGCGAAAGCCAAAAGGTGGGGGCGGAGGGGGTAACAGGAATGTCATGGTTTCCGAGAACTGACAGTAGGGGATTAGGGGAAAAGAAGAAAAAAAGGGTGAACAAAGGGAGAGGGTGAGAAGGCCGGAAATGTGGTGGAAGATATGACGTGGGAAGAGTGCAAAGAGCGATAATATACTTATGCGAGGTTCTAGGAAATGGTTGGTCTGACTACGTGCAAGACATTTGTTAATTTAAAATTATGCTAACCCTGGAATGTACCTGAGAGATTCCAGGCTTCCTCTGGACATGTTCATCCCTGTTGGTTGCAGTGTTTTAAATTTGTGGATTAGGAATGCTTCTCTGTATTTTCTGTCCCTAGTCGATTTGAAGCTTTACTGAAGAATGAACAATTTGAGTTCCTCGAATTTGTGATGGCGTTGATTAAATTGGGTCGACACTGCCTTCTGTTCATTCCGTGTTGTGTCAGCCCGGTGCCCGTTTAATCTGGCACTCATTGTTTGCCCGGTTTCTCCGATATATTGTTTCTGGCAGAAGGAGCACTGGAGCATGTAGATAATAGAGACTTAGCATAGCGTGTACCACTACCGCGTAACATGTACCGCGGGCGGCCACTGAACGTGTGCAGATCGGCCTGAGGACGCGAGATGGCGCCAGGTTCCGGTTGACTGCGCGCACGTCTGCCGCCACGAGTTTTGAAGCGAAAAGCTTCACTAGGCTAGTCAACACCGGGTCTGGCGTGCGCCGTGATCAATTTTAGCCACAGCTGCGCTTGCGCGAGTTCGCCGTGTGACTCACTGGAGGCGCAGGTGGTCGGCGGAGCCGCCGCCGAGCGCGGCTCCGCCGGTCGACCTTCGCCGTCGTTCGCGCGCTCTGCGCGTGTTTACTGAGTGTGCATTGACGCGCGCTCGGCTTCCTCGTATGACGCTACTTGCAGCCGCGTGTTTATCACAGTTACTACGCATGCGGAAGGAGGGCTATATAACGCGCTTGCCTACGCCGTTATCGTGGTGCTCCCAGTGCATTGTGCGCGAACTGCGACAGCCATGACGTCAAACAAAGTATAACTGCAGCTTTTCGCTTGCATATCCAGGCTTAACCAGAGCTAAGCCACTGCCAGTTTTTTCCTTCCTCCATGTCTGCCGCGAAGAAACCAATCACCACGTGCTTACTGGCGACGCGCGGTACGCGGTAAGCAGTAGCGGTAGCGGTAGCCGTTATGCTAGAAGTCTCTAAGAGCACAATTGTTTGCCATCCAGAGAGCTATTGCTACCAAAGCGGCGAAGCGTCTGTCAAGGTGGTGCCACCGGCCACTGGTTTCAGTCTGGAGCTCATGGTTGGATCGATGTGGAGGAACCAGGGCCTGCCGGTACTCCGCCAATATTTGAGCTGCACGCCCACATTGTGAAGAATTGCGCGCTCTGTAAATTTTTTTCGAAGGATGCACCTCCGGAACTCTCATAAACAAAAGGGGTATTAGCACTTTTCGCGCTGGGTGATTTTCGTAGGTGTATGCTTTCTGACATCATGGTGGGTGCTCCAACGCCGCAAATTGTGACATAATAATACGCGAGCAGAGAATAACAACAATTCAAGCTGTACACGAAGAGTTTTGAGTAGCGGAGCAACTGCTAGCCCCCATCCGAGTTTGCCTTAGGCGGCTACCACTCTATTGTGAATGACCACCGTAGTGGAACATGTTTGTTTGTTTCTTTGTTTGTTTGTTTGTTTGTTTGTTTGATCATTTTATTTTGACAGAACTGGTTACAATACAAGACCGAATGTAATCTCTGTAACGAAATGTTTTACTTGTTAAATGGCAAACCTTAATCGTAATCATCTTTTGTTATACACTTAAAAACACAGAGGACATTACATAGAGGTGATAATAAAGAACTCAGGAGCAGGCACGCAGGCGTCATCCAGCATCACGCAGTTTTCAGCATGCAAACATAAAAAAATATAGAAACATCTAAAGATGTTCAAGACGATTGTCGACCGCAGATAGTATAGCAGTGACAACAGAATAGGTAGTTGTAAGGAGATAGCGCCACCCAGCGGCGTTCGTGAGGAGAAGAAGACAAAGCACGAGGAGCGCGTGCGGAGGGGAACGCGGGGCAGGTCGAAGAGGATTACGGGGCAGAGAAGAGAAGAGCGCGGTGGGCGACGGACGTGGACGAGTTCTGCTGGCTCCCCGAGTTCCGGGCTTGGGCCTTAGCCGCAGACGTCCGGGCCATCAGACCTGGACATCCATCGTCGAGAGCCTCAACCACCAGGCCCAGGCGCCACTCTTCTCCGTCCATCCGTCAGCTGCTCCACATAGGCCGCCTCTGGCGCCTACGTGACCTTTTTCCGGGATACCAGACCTGGGAACCGTGCCGGGAGCCCACGAACGCTGACGCAGCGGTAGCGTTTCATCGACGTTGGAACGCCAAGAGACTCCTTGATTGCCCGACACCCAGCCAGTCCTCCCCGCTCGTTGCTCGAATAAGACAAGTAGTGTGAACTTTCCTCTTTGACTCTTTTTCCTGCATTTATCATAAGCACTTTGTTCTGTTCCCCCATGTGTTTTTCCCGTGTATTGTTGCGTTGTTCTCTTGTTCCTTTCCTTTCTTCTCGCTCATATTGTAATTGGTTTCCTTTCCGTTAAAAGCCGCCTCGTTTATTGTTTGTACTTTTGTGTTTGTTGAAAATAAGACCTGCAATCATCTCTCAGAGTCCTCACAAATTTGGCGTCCACGACAGGACGAGGTCGGTTTTTATTTATTTGCCTGTTGTGTTAATTTAGGAACAATATGAGCGCTTCAGATTTGGTTGCTTTAGGCGAGCGCATGGGCTTGTGCGGCGCGGAGTTACGAGCGTGGGTGGAGGACGAGCTTCGTAAGGCACGGGAAGAGAGAGCCGCTGAGCGTGAAGCTGCGAAGCAGAAATTGGAATTAGAGGCACGGAATGTAGAGGCTGAGCGAGAGGCTGCGAAGGAACGCTTGGAGTTAGAGGCGCGGAACTTGCAGCTACAAATAAGGCTCATGGAGGGTGGCGCAAATCCTCTGAGTGACCGTGGAGAGCGTAGCGTCTCATCGACCAGCTCCATTAACCCGCACAGCCTCATACCACAGTTCAATGAAGCGCGGGATGACCTCGATGCCTACTTAAAGAGGTTTGAGCATGTGGCCACGGGGCAGGGTTGGCCAAAAGAAAAGTGGGCAACGGCGTTGAGCTTGTGCCTTGGCGGCGAAGCACTTAGGGTCTTCGGTCGGCTCTCGCCTGAGGATTCCGTGGATTATGACAAAGCGAAGCTTGCCTTGCTTCAGAGGTTTAGGTTCACCGCGGAAGGGTACCGAGAGAAGTTTCGCCAGAGCAAGCCCCAGGATGGAGAAACGGCCTCGCAATATGCTGCCAGGTTGTTTAGCTTCTTTGACCGTTGGGTCGAGATGCGGGGAGAAGGCCGCACTTTTGAGGTGGTTCGCGAGATGGTCGTGAGCGAACAATTTCTGAACAACTGTCATTCTCGTTTAGCCCTTTTCTTACGTGAGCGGGAGGGCAAGACAGTTGCCAAGCTGGCGGAGGCTGCCGATCATTTTCTTGAAGCACAGCGGCAAAATAACTTGTTGTTCTTCAAAGAACAGGGGGAGCATACGATGAATAAAGCCAAGGACGAGGTTTCAGGTTCACAATCTCGCCTGCGGTGTTTTCTTTGCGAGAAGATTGGGCACAAGGCGGCGGATTGTCGGACGAAGCCGAAGCAATCGTATTGCACCTGGTGCCGCGAGGTAGGACATGATGCCCAGTCGTGCAAGGCTAAGAGGCCAGGAGACCGTGAGGAGTCCGCCTGTTGCATGACACCTCGATATTCACATCCCGATAGCACTGCAGTGGTAACGCGCGTAGAGGGCCAGTTGGGGGAGATGGTCTGTCCTTCCAACCCGGTGGAAACTGCTATGCCCGTGGCGCACGGTGAGGTGTTCGGCCAGCCTGGTTCGGTATTACGGGATACGGGCAGCACCGGCATTGTTGTGCGTGAGTCCCTTGTACCGGCAGCGGCGCTTACAGGGAAACAGGCTACATTATTCTTGGCCAATGGGACTCGTGTAGAAGTTCCGGAAGCGGAGGTGGTGATTTCTTCTCCATACTTCTCGGGTAAGGCCATCGCGCGCTGCTTGTCTACACCCTTGTACGACATTATAATAGGCAATGTCCCCGGGGCTAAACCTCCATTCTCGGTTGACCCGCCAGTTCTCACTGATCAGGCAGTTTCCCTTGCCATGACGGGTGCGGTCGATGTTCCTTCCCTTATGGTGACAGCAAAGGTTTCAGAGAGTAGTAAAAGCCCCACTCTGAACACACTCCACTTGTCACGGCCGGAGTTTCGCCTCAAACAGGAAGAAGACCCGACCTTAGAGGTGTGTCGCAGGAAGTTGGGGCAAATATTTCATGGCAAGGGACAGACCGCCCACTCCTTTGATACAGATGACGGTGTTCTTTTCCGGTCGTACCAAGTGTGTCCCGGCCAAGTCGTTGAGCAAGCGGTGGTACCGAAGGGCTTACGCACGCAAGTTCTTAAGTTGGCACATAAGAGTGCATTATCCGGCCATCATGGAATACGGCAAACAATAGCTAGGGTGCTCAGTGAGTTTTACTGGCCCGGTGTACAGGCTGACATTAAGAGTTATGTCAGATCGTGTGACATGTGTCAGCAGACTGTGTCGAAGGCAAGGGAGAACAGAGTGAATAACATCATAGGACGGGAACATGTAAAATCATGGTGGAAACCGAGGTCGGTTTGGAGAAAACGGTTTCACAAAGGAAAACGGAAGTACTAGCCGGAAAAGTTCTCGCGACGGTGAAGTGGTTCGATGTGAACCATGGAATACGGAAGAATGTAGCCCACACCTGTTCTTGTTGGAATTGTTTTTGTTTGTTCATGTTTGTTTTTGAGTGTCGGCTATCTACTTTTTATGCTTTCCGTGTTTCTTCGCCCTCTATGGACGCTTTACGTTGACTTTCCATGTGCTCTCTGTGCTGTGTGTGCGAAGGTCTGTGAACGCTTCGAACATTGACGACCGTCGTATTGTGTGTGGTGTGTAGTGTGCGCGCTGTGGTGCGGTGTTCTGTGTTGCGATCGTCGAACGCGTCTGGTGTCGCTCTCCTGAAGTCGAGTTCTTTCCCTTGGAAAAAACTTCCGAAGAGGGGGCCTTCTGTAAGGAGATAGCGCCACCCAGCGGCGTTCGTGAGGAGAAGAAGACAAAGCACGAGGAGCGCGTGCGGAGGGGAACGCGGGGCAGGTCGAAGAGGATTACGGGGCAGAGAAGAGAAGAGCGCGGTGGGCGACGGACGTGGACGAGTTCTGCTGGCTCCCCGAGTTCCGGGCTTGGGCCTTAGCCGCAGACGTCCGGGCCACCAGACCTGGACATCCATCGTCGAGAGCCTCAACCACCAGGCCCAGGCGCCACTCTTCTCCGTCCATCCGTCAGCTGCTCCACATAGGCCGCCTCTGGCGCCTACGTGACCTTTTTCCGGGATACCAGACCTGGGAACCGTGCCGGGAGCCCACGAACGCTGACGCAGCGGTAGCGTTTCATCGACGTTGGAACGCCAAGAGACTCCTTGATTGCCCGACACCCAGCCAGTCCTCCCCGCTCGTTGCTCGAATAAGACAAGTAGTGTGAACTTTCCTCTTTGACTCTTTTTCCTGCATTTATCATAAGCACTTTGTTCTGTTCCCCCATGTGTTTTTCCCGTGTATTGTTGCGTTGTTCTCTTGTTCCTTTCCTTTCTTCTCGCTCATATTGTAATTGGTTTCCTTTCCGTTAAAAGCCGCCTCGTTTATTGTTTGTACTTTTGTGTTTGTTGAAAATAAGACCTGCAATCATCTCTCAGAGTCCTCACAGTAGTGCACGAAGTGGTCATTAAAAACAGAAGAGGTCAGTGAGCGCAGAGCGAAATTTTCGAATAGCTACAAGTAAAGGTGAAGAACAAAACTTGATTTATGCGCGAGTGAAATAAAAGCTTTGTAAGAGTTATCATTTTTTGAAGAAATACAAGTAGGAGACAAACAGAAAAGTGTTTTCGGTGCGGCATATTATAAAATATTTCATGAAAAAAATATTACAGCTTCAATGAGATCAGGTTTACTTGATGTCGGACACACCAGATGTTCGATTGTATAATCGGATAAGATGTATCGGGCTGCTTTATTCTTTAGGGACTTGAGAGTGCGAGAACGCGGGTACAAATTAAAGAAGCATATTATTGTTTTAGGCCCGACGAAACCTTTGTAGTCAGTGCGTTTAGTGTTGGTGCTGGATAAACCAGTGCGTTTAGTGTTGGTGCTAGATAAACGCAAAGACCGAAGGTGAATATCTAAAATACGGCTAGTCGTCGATAACTATTGATACGGATGGCCCAAGATATAGTGGAAGTTAGCTTATTCGTATACTGCTGTAGCGTAACACACTGCTAAGAATGACTGCCCCGAAACCGGGCGCACAGAACCCCAGGTGGTCGAAGTGAAGGGCTCCGGAAATTTCGACCACCTGGGGTTCTTTAACGTGCACTGACATCGCACAGTACACGGGCCTCGAATTTCTTTGGAGGAGAAATTCGAGGCCCGTGTACTGTGCGATGTCAGTGCACGTTAAAGAACCCCAGGTGGTCGAAATTTCCGGAGCCCTTCACTACGGCGTCCCTCATAGCCTGAGTCGCTTTGGGACGTTAAACCCCATAAACCAACCAACCAACCAACCATTCCATTTGTGCTGATCTTGGTGCCTGATTTATTGCGCGAACACAGGACGTAGGAGAAATGCCGCGCTTTAGAGCTCTATAGAGGCATATCGCTGGTTGTGATGGCAACGTATAATGCACGACGAGAGGTCCTGTGAGCGGGCCATTACCGGCCCGCCTACAGATTCAAGCCACCCTGCAAAAATAATAGTCGTTCTTAATGAACCCTCTTTAGTTCCATGTTGCACGTGTTTGTTTTAAATGCACCCTTGTCGTTCTACTTTGTCACCGGGAAATTATAAAGCAGCTTATCAGCCTCCAGTGCTGTCGTCGAGCACTGCGTATCAAAAGGCCGCGACATCGACTACGTGAATGTGTGCATGCTGGCTACCGAAAGGCCTCACGTTATGTCATCGCGTACACCTGAAATCATTGATCGTTCAAACGACAAGTCACACTAAATCACTGCAATAGAAATTTAATCCCTGTCAACCCACGCTCTCTGTGCCCTCAGTTACTGCGTATTCAAACGCCAATCATGTTTGTTCAGAGTGAACAAGGCTCCTGTACCGGAGCCCCAGAATGCCTTCTATTTGGTTTACTTATTTCATGGTCGGCGTCTGCACTTCCACGCTTTATTATAATTGCCCCCTGCCAGGCAACCTTTCATCCAATTCTTGACTTCAAATTAGGAGTACTTGAAAGCTGTACGAAAGCTTATTGTGAGACATCCATGCCAAGGACTTGGCAAGAATCGAACCACATTCCTGACCCCACAGCCGACATGCGAGATCATCTCCAGTTTTGTGACACAATATCTAGCCTCTTTCCATTTCTTTTGCCGTATTTGTACGCTCTCTCATTTGATATCTTGTGTATTATTTTAGCATAGCTTGCCATTGGGTTTGGGGCATTTTATATATTAATTATTCAAATTCCTTGGCTCTCGTCTGTCATGTCCATGGCATTGGGAGTATTATAAATCAAATCAAAAATATACTGGACACCAGCACCACATAAGGCCTAAGTTTTTTTTAACAGTGAGAAGCAACAATGCGGAAAGAGCAAATGGTTAACACTTGCTTCTGAGGCCAGGCATTTCCGATGCGCACTTATGCCAGTCATCGACAAACCTTTTATTGATCTTCTTCTACGTCCGCAGACGGTGCACCGGTCTTCACGGTGATCGAGGGCTTTCCAGACGATTCAAGTGACCCCAGCCTTATGTGTGTCAACAGGCACATGTCAGGCATAATCAGGTACCAAATGTTCCTTTACTTTTGTCTACATTTAGTACTATGCTTTCTGACGTGCGAAAACTTAATACAACTGCTGCACCTGCGAAGCGGGTACTATACTTTTCTCCTCAGTCATAACCATCCCGCGCAGTTCAATTCACATTGTTTTCAAAGCAGGGGGACGACTGTTCTGTTGCGAAAACAGACTGTCTGGCAGTTCAGCTGCGACGACTCACTCGTCTTGTCGTAATGAAGTAACCGACTAATTTGGCGTGTTCCTCTGCTTTTCCTTAAAATGGTAAAAATTATTGTGGACACAATTAAACGGTTCATTGTCTGTGTTATCCCTCTCTCTTTATAGTCGATCACCTGTCGTTAAAGGGCAACTGCAGCACTTTTTAAGAATTTAGCGATATTCAAGGATTGAAATCTATATAGGCTGTAGGTAAAGCATACCAAGTGTTTTTGCACTAGCATTTAAAATAGTGACGTTACCAACGATTGAATTTTGCACTTCTCCTCAATGCACCGGATGAGTGCAGGGAAATTCAGCGTGACGTCACGGAAGGTATGATTTCAAATTACCGCTGTCGTCAGCCACACCATGCCCTGACGCGTTGCCAAACAACTCTCTGCAGGGTTCGCCTTCGGTGGCGTTGGTTTTTTTTCCTTGAAAGCAGGCGTTTGTGCGTTGGAAATGTACAGATACCTTCGATGACGCCATCATGCGCCCCCCACTTGGCGTTGTGCGCTGCGGAGAAGCTTGAAGGGCGTTCGGATTTTAATAGGCGATTACTTCACTATTTCAAGGGCTAGCCCAAAAACACTTCACATGCCTTGCCTGCAAGTTTCACACATTCGACCCACTTAAGCTCGTGGGTTTCTAAAACCTATGCAGTTTCCCTTTAAGTCGATTTGGTGCAGTTACACGTGCCTGGGAACATAAACATCCCCCTTGCTCTTCCGTATTTGCCTGACGTCAGGGACGACTGGCACGGTTTCCACCCGCTCACCAACCTCCTCTGGGTACGGCACCTAACGAAGGAGCTGTACCGACGCTACAAGCCCAAGTTCCGCAGCGTCACGGCCCGCTACGAGGCGCTCGCTTGGTCAGAGATCGGCACCTGGCGGGACCAGCTGCTCGACTACTGCTCGCTGGGCGACTTCGTCGAGGCCAACTTCAGGGCCGATCCACTGCACTGAGGTCTTGGCGCGCACGGACCCGGGCTCGTATATTTTGACGGAACCTGTACATATAATCAGAAAGCATGCATGCCTAGAGTCTTTGTTCAATGAGGCTAGTGCCAAATATTTACCTGCGTAATATTGCCTCTAAACTTTTTGCTCCACACAGTATATGCTCCATAGTTCGCGCTCTTTGTCAGCAAGCACCCATCTCTGATTACAGGTACTGAAGAAAGTCACATCATAGGTGAATTTGAAAATAGTGTTGGCTCATTTCTTTGCATTGCTTTCAGCGTAGTCTGCCGTTAATGTATCCTAATAGTATTTGTATTTTTGTTTGCTATTAGTTTCAAGCATCTTGAGTTCTAAAAGCACATATGCTTTATTGATTTTATTTGTTCTAAGCTTGAAATAGTGATTATTTTGCTTGTTCACTTGATTCCTGCTACTGTCATGTGATCTGTTTTCAGTGTCGGATGCATAGTCAGGAAGCAATAAAACCGCTTTTTCCCGCACCCGCCTACTGTACATCTGCTCTTTTTATCTGAATAAAATTGAAATGTACTCTGAACTGATCGGCGAAGAGTCTTCGCCCACCGACTTTGTATGTGACGAAAAAAAAAATGCATCCTTTCACACGTTTCTCAACGAGACTTGTGATCGATAGCGTGCGGAGGGACTACAACCACATCGTATCAGACTTCATTTTTCAACTTTTAATGGATCGCTGGAAGTTCTCGTACCACTCCTGGCCCGGTGGTGCAGCGATTAAGCGGTGCGCCATTGCCACGACATCTGCCACCGGTGGGACTTGTGAGACTAAGGTTGCTTTTTCCGTCCAAACTTGAGTCAAGGCTTCGGAGGGAGCCTTCACACGGGCAAACATCGGCGAAATCGGAAATTTTGATTTTCACTGGTGGCGCACTAAAGAGAGCCTGGGATACTGCAGTCCAAACAGTTCGGGCCAGTTTAAACTACAATCTAGTGCAGGAAGCTTTTGATGTAAGCGACGCTAAGGGTACAAGGCCGCCGCGGTGGCTCAGTGGCTATGGTGCTCGGCTGCTGGCCCGAAAGACGCGGGTTCGATCCCGGCCGCGGCGGTTGAATTTCTTTGGAGGAGAAATTCGAGGCCCGTGTACTGTGCGATGTCAGTGCACGTTAAAGAACCCCAGGTGGTCGAAATTTCCGGAGCCCTTCACTACGGCGTCTCTCATAGCCTTAGTCGCTTTGGGACGTTAAACCCCATAAACAAACAAACAAACAAACAAACAAAAAGCTGCTTGATTCCGCTGGACCTTAAATAGCGGGTGAAACCGCAGTCTTACGTCGAGCATGAAAATGGACACGGGTTCCCACGTGGACTGCGGTCTCAGCGCCACCCAAGAGATAGCCTACATCATCTTAGGCATGACGCAATGCAACTTATTCTATTCTACATCAGCGCCTCCCATCAACACTCAATCGCTTTCTTCTCTTTCCTCTATAGTGTGGAGCAGCAGGTTAGAGTAGTAGTCGTTGTTTTATGAGGAAAAGATGTGACTGCTGGCACCGTAACTGCCTCGCTAAATGGTGTGCGCCTGAACTATTCCGCGGCCGAAATGGTAGAAGACACATACATGCGATACATTCGATACATTCTATGCAGAGGACAGATCTTACAAAGATAAATTTTGGCTACGTTTCCTCCGGTCGACCTTTCCACCTTTCCTGTCTCTAACCTTCTCTTCCCTTTTGTCTTAGCATTGCGGCTACTGCGAGAACTGAGAGAGGGGTTTGCGTGCGCAGTGTGCCGTTGACGACCCTTGCAGTGTGGTTTGCAAAAAAAGAGAAAAATTTCACGACTGCATAGTAGGAAGGCGTCGAGACGTCCGGACAAAATCCGTGTCCGTACACTACAGTCTAAAGGTGCTGCAAGTGAGACGGAGTTCTGTAAGCTCTAGCTTCCTCTTCATGCGTCACTAAAGAACGCCAAGGCTGTTTTTTTTATTGCGAAAGCAATACTACTCACACTTTCAAGCCTTCGCGTGACCCGGCCGAAGTTACGTTAGACCTTTAGCGGAGTGAATATGGGCGACCAACTCTCTCCTTCAGATAGCCCGGATGCAGTTACGCCGCGCTGCGCACCTGTGGCGCTACTGCCGCTGTGACGTCATACCAGCTGTAGATTATGGGCGACCAACTCGCTCCTTCAGAGAGCCCGGGGAGGTGGTGACGAAGCGCGGCTACGGCCGCTTATGTGTTTTTTCAGCCAGCGTCCGCTTCGGCGGACGCGGTTGTTGCTGCGACGCGCGTCTTTTCTTTCCTTTTGTTCTTTCCTCTGATCTTTTAACTCTCCTCTATTTGCACGTGGCAGCGGTGGTGGCTCGGCTGAAGCCAGTTGGCAGGCCCGTGCACTTTCCTTTTCATTCTTCTCTCAGTCGCAACAACAACAACAACAGAGAGCCCGGCTGCAGTTACGGTGTCCTCTTGAAACAGTGGACACCCCAACCCTGCCTGCTTTAAGCTAAGTGGCGGTAGTGACAGGTGTGCACTGCATGCGTTAGCATTGGCAACGTTGTGCCAGAAACGCGGCGCTCAAGCCATAGGCCGTCGGCGTTCGTTGTGTTCATTGGCGTTGACCACGTTTTACACTCCGGTCATTTTAAGGAAAGGAAGTGCGCATAATGGCTCCCTGGGTCAGTGGACGCCTGAACCGTGTTTATAGGTACGTGGGAGGACGAGAGAGATGTGAGCTGCAGGCATTGACAAGGTTGTGCCAGAAACGCGGCGCTGAAGCCATAGGCCATCGGCGTTCATTGAGTTCATGGCGTTGGCGTTGTCAACGTTTTACACTGCGATAATTTTAAGGAAAGGAAGGCGAGTGCGCGCGGCAAGGCACACCCGCTGTGCGTAGTGGCGTCACTTGCTCCTCGCGCATGCGCAGTATGGTCGTGAAAGAGCACGCGAAACAGCGACACTGTGGGCAATGTAGCTCACGCAACAATACATGGCTACGCGCAGATGTTGCTTTCGCAATCCTCCAGGTTTAACCACAGCTAAACCAAAGCCAATTTTTTTTGTAACTTTTAATAATTCTTTTAATATATTTTTTAATTCGCTGAAGATATGTGCACTGCTCCTCAATTCGTTTGGTGTCCTTCGTTTGTTTTGACGGGATTTCTTAAGTGTTTCTGCGCTTATCTTGATGCACCGTGTAATATACACTCGCAGATGAGCAAAGCTTCCTCTCTGCCACGAGGCAAAAAAGTGAAGGAAAAAACAGCACTCTCTCTCTTCAGACCTCCTTTAAATCGCATGACTACGGACTATGTCACTGGCTCACGGGTTACATTACAATTTCATCGACTGATTCATCGGCTTGCAGAAATGTTCCACTCCTGTTCGTCAGAAGGCGACCACGGAATGCTGTGGTGTGATGGCGTCACCGACTTTGCACAAAAGTCATCGTCCCGTCTTCGATCTCCCAGCTAACAGGTCCCCTGTCGTTGCGTCGTCCATTCTGTCAGCCTATACCCTATTACTACTCCCTTTCCTCTATAAATGCTCCTCTTTCCATCAGTTCCCCGCCTGTGTCTTGGCCACTCCCCCGTAGTGGGTACGTATAGTGGGTACGTAGTGGGTAGTGTATACGTTTTAAATATATTAAATAGCAATATAAAAGTTTCGCTTCCGTATCTGAAAGAAAAAAGAAGCTTGTGAAGTAAAGAAAGAAGTCAGAAACGAGGACCACGCGCAGAGCGCGCCAAGCCCACGCAGGAGCCGACGGCATTCCTGGAGAACCGGCCGCGACCGCCGCCATGTTTTGGTTCCTATTAGTCTCCGGCCTTTGCCTCTTCTACCTGCTGAGGAAGCTCTATCTCAGGTCCGGCAATGACAACGGGTTCCTGGAGGGATGGAAATCTCAGTCCATAGGCCACAGCCCTGGCGACACGTCCATCTCCAATAACCCAAAGGTATACAGGTCCACTTTTCATCCAGGGATTATATACGCTCGTGCATGTTCCTGCAGTATCTTCATGGCCAAAAAAGTTGGCGTTGCTACCGCTTCATTTGTATACGACGTTTACTAAGCCGTAAGCTCTGGAACATATCCATGAGGGTTAACTGGCGTACAAAGTGTTGCAACGATTTAGCTTACTGCTGCAGCTGCACATTTTCCGCTGTTGCAGTCGTCGCCAGATGTGAATTGAGCGAGCGCATTACGGTGTAAACAAAAATATTTTCAAACATCTTCATCCTTCGCCGGCGCGAAAAAGCGGTAGGGACGCATATATGCTGCTTACCTACGCATAACGACAGCTTGTATCGATTACAGCAATGTGCACCAGGAGATTCCTCCGAACTTTTATGGCTGCATGGTCGTTTTAGTAGTTATAGACTATTACTTATAGTTACTACTACTACTAAAACGACCACGACTGTCACGAGATAAAATTCTGAGTGACGTCACAATTTGGATGTAACGTGATCATCCTCTAGTGAGTCTTAATGGAGCACCAACATGACGGGTTCACCGGCCGGCCAATTAAGTTGTGCCAGCTGCTGTCACCCACGGTAGAAGACAGCGGGAAAGCGGCTCTTCGATGCAGTGCCCGACAAGGGAAGTCGATTGGAAAGTCTCAGATCGCTGGACAACGTTCTGCCAGAGGTATTTTTCTAGATTCATCAAGTCCTACATGGCGGCAAATCTTCTTATCTAAACATTGGTAAGCGCATTGAGGATCCCTTACCTCTCCTTGGTCATGTATGATCACGTGACAGAGGTCCGTGGGCTTACAGACCGCAGCACAGCACCCGCTCTGTCTCATCGTTCTAAATGAGGTGGAAGATAGGAGAGCGACCTAATTAGTTTACTGAAATGAGTGCACTCACATGCTTTTTCCATTTCGCCACCATACATATGCTCCGAAGCAGCGCAGGGGACGGGGGGGAGGTTGGGGGAGGTTGGGGGGAGGGGGGGGATTAGCAGCCAATGTCATTTGTTTAGATCCGTGACGGCATGCTGCAACGTTTTCTTCCTTACGGACGACCAGGAAATCCTGGTGATGCAACTTCAGGCCTACGCCGTACTCGTCACCTCCGTCGCGCTCTGCCTTGCCATGTACGCCTTCCACAGGCGGAAACGGCTGGCTGCTGTCCGCGCCCAGGAAGAAGCCAAGGAGGCGTCCTGCGCGCAGAAACCGGAAGTGAAACCAGCTCCACCGAGTATTGAAAAGGACGTACCCGCAGCGGAAGGAGACATGATGTCCATCGCGTCTTCGAGCTCGGGCGAAGGCGAGCTGCTGAAAGGAGGAGCCGGTAGTGCCACTCCTGCCGTTGGTGAGCCTCGAGAGTGGTCATCGATAAATGTTACTTAGCAAACATACATTAATTATACCATTCATTCACTCGTGCATTACAAAACCCAGCAATGGTAATCGCTTCAATCCCGCCGCGGTGACTCAGTGGTTATGGCACTCGGCTGCTGACCCGAAAGACGCGGGTTCGATCCCGGCCGCGGCGGCTGAATTTCGATGGAGGCGAAATTCTAGAGGCCCGTGCACTGCGCGATGTCAGTGCACGTTAAGAACCCCAGGTGGTCGAAATTTCCGGAGCCCTTCACTACGGCGTCCCTCATAGCCTGAGTCGCTTTGAGACTTAAACCCCGATAAAGTAGCGCATAGCCACTTCGCTAACTTGTAATGCGCTGTCTTGAGTGGGTCCTGTTGGTACAAGAAGGCGATTACACTTTCGCAGTACGTTATCAGTCATACTACACATTTCCCTCACGCAGTTTAGTTTCCGGAAGCGTAGTAGCACAAGTGTCGCATCCGCGTATGCCGGGCGCGTGCTTTTCTTTATTACATACATTTTCGGTGAATCATTTCAACATCCTGATAATGTTCTTGTGCTTTGTTAGTAGCAATGCTATTGTAGTTTCGATATGTTAGAGCAGAGACTGAGTTTTTCCGAAGCCAGATCGCGTTGATACGTTGATCAAGGATCAATTTGTAAAGCAAGGAAATATGGTGCTATGCCGAATTCTAATGGTACACCCGGTGTGGCCTGCCCACGATGGATTTTCTGCCTTACACCCATGTTCTTGATGTCCCCCTGTAAAAAACACTATCCCGTGGTGCAGAATTCCTTAGATTAATACCTGTAAATGTTGATATTAACCAGGAGTTAGGAACAGCGCACAGCTAATGCCGCTACGTAGCGGCTTATAGCCCTTGAATGGCAGCCACTCACTCATTGTCTTTCTTACGTCGCCGATGATGTCAACGCGCTATTTTTGAATGTTCAAAGCCATACGACACGTGATGTCTGCCAGCGGAACTAGAACAGCTCTTCCTGATTTCCTGGTAATACTTCTCAGATAAGGCGGAGCCGATCGTCTGTGAATCGCCATTGAATCAAAGTGCGGAAAAATGCCTGGTGAATTTGGCTACTTGACGATAACGCTGTTATTACCCTTTCCAAAGCCATTTTTCTAATGAAGACCGCATATTTGACATCTCAAATGGTAATATTTCGGTCCATAGATTCCTACGCACTGAAAATTATGATTGCTTTCACACCCAGATACCATGGCTCGTACACTCTGCAGAGCGGCACCGGACCGCTCTTACAGGAAGTTTTTTCCTTTTCAATGTACAGTCATGAAAGTTATAAGCGTGAATACGGGAGCCCGTGGCTGATAGCCTCGAACCTAAAGCCCCTTACTCGAACCCTACTTGTGGCGACACGCGGCGGCCGCTTTCAGAAACAATGTTGAAAGGGAGGTACGTTCTGGCAACAACCGCTTCCATCAAGATGCCAAAAGCAGCCGGAATGTATCGCCACAAGTAGCGAGGGCTCCTGTGTTTGTGCTCATAAATGTCATGACTGCACAGTACCAATTTTGATTAATTCAGCGTCTATCGTCACAGCATTTCTGTTGCGTTGGACAACTCCGGGCTCGGCTGTCATTGCCTTGAAGTGAGACTACTTGTGCACGGGCTTATTCTTCCGTGGTTAACAACGTCATGGTCGCAGTGTATATGCTGCGGTTTTGAGCCCGGCGTTACTTACCTCCTTCAGGTAGCTCGCTGGGAAGCCTCGACCGAGCTGCGTCACGTGTGACCAACAGAAGCCGAAGCTCTACTGTGACCACACCGGCTACGCCGAAGACGCCGGTGGGTGATAGGAAAGACCAATGCACTTTATAGAGAGCGCGGATGTTAAATGTCTTCTTTACTCTCGCCATTTTTTGAGGTCGCTGCATACTTCTGGAGACGTACTAGCCTCGTTCCATCATAGAGCCTTCTTTCTTCTACTTTTGGTCTCCAATCACCATAGAATTAGCTCGCGCTTCATTATTTATGTTACCCTGACTAGCCGGCCTCCTGCAGCCGCTTCATAACTGTCCAGAACAGAGTCCGAGCAAATGTGGCACTCTGTTGCTGCTGCTAAACACGTGCTCGAACATTTTTATTCCTGCTGGTAGCGGCCTCACCCTGAAGGTGACGGATTGTATAAATGTCCTCATGCAGAGTGTGGTGCAGGCTAATATATTTTAGACAGTCTAATTAAACTGCAGTCCTCCATTACTGCGGCCTGTCCTTGAATCCGGGCTGCAAACATTCCCTTTCGACCACCTCCGAGTCGAGGAACATCGCTAATTGAAATCGTAAAGGTTACGTTAGTTGCAATCCTATAGTCGTAAATGTATTAGAGTGCACGCGTGAAAGAGCCAGCGTCAGTATTTGTATGCAACCCCACGTGATATGCGGATGGTCGTAGATTCTGTACGCGCCGTTGTCTCGTACTTTCTTTTTTCGGCTTAAATTAATCATACCATAGTTTTTATCTCATCGCCCTTCGACGGTAGTTACTGTTGGCCTCTTCATAGGATGCACTTTAACGAGCATCCTCTATTTCTCGCGCACGTTCATTGCCAAAGCAAGTGGCGGTAAGCCTATACGCTCTCCTTGTGCCACACGCAGAGCACCGCACTCACTCGTCCGCCCGGTGTCGCTAGCGTCGGCGCGAGTGGTCCCTCGTTCCGGCTTTACCCTTCGCCCAGTCGACTGTCCCTGCCGAGTAGCAGCGGTGCCATATTCGGGGAGCTGCTTCCAGCCTGCAACCAGCGCTCGCCCTTCAAATTCGCCCAGTTCTTCAACTCCATGTGCGTGGAGCTTTCTTTCCAGGGTGCCGCGCGTCACCTTGCTTCTGGCGATAGGAAATGATGATATGATGATGTCTATGATGATGCCTGTGGGCCATAAACCGCAGCATTTTCTCTCATATTTCATATCACCTTGAATACATGAAAAAAAAATTACCGAAGACACTTTGGAAAATCTACAGTGTGCTTGGCGAACAGCCCAATGCCGCTTCCCCGAACCGCTTGGCGCGGAATCACTGGGGCGCTTCGGAGCCATGCGTGGTTGGTTGGTTTGGTTTATGGGGTTTAACGTCCCAAAGCGACTGAGGCTATGAGAGACGCCGTAGTGAAGGGCTCCGGAAATTTCGACCACCTGGGGTTCTTTAACGTGCACTGACATCGCACAGTACACGGGCCTCTAGAATTTCTCCTCCAAAGAAATTCCAGCCGCCGCGGCCGGGATCGAACCCGCGTCTTTTGGGACAGCAGCCGAGCACCATAGCCACTGAGCCACCGCGGCGGCCATGCGTCTCACTCACTCGACTGTAACGAGACGTCTGGCGAAGGAGCGGCAGTGCAGCTGCCACCGCCGACGCCCGCTCGTTCTACCGCTACTGTGCGACGGCACAGTTATTATGCACAGCGGCAAACCCAACCGGCGTGCCGGATGCTAAGGAGGGGAGGAGGTTGCGCCGCTGCGCGGAGGAGAGGCCACAGTTGGCACGATTCCAGCGCACGGACGGACACCGCGAGCATGAGCCATTAAAGTATTTCGCCTTAAAATTAATTCTCTTTATGTGATAACAAAGCTGGAGAACGCGAGGCTAGGCGTAGAGGAGAGCTGGTCACGCGCTTCAGCTGCCTTTATCACAATAGTGAACTGAAAGACAGTGGCCTCTTTGGATGTTTGCCTCTGGTGATTTCAATTTTCCCCTTTCTTCCAGAGAGGGCGATCGGTTCAAGAAGATCGCCGAGGGTGAGGACTCGGAGGTGTTCCACGTCTTCACCTACAAGGGGGACAGCGTGTTGAAAGTGCAGCAGATCGACTGCACGCCCGAGTCCCTGGACCGCCTGCTGTCCAAGATTACAATTGCTTCGTGAGTGTGCATCATCGCCTGCAGTGATTACCCCATCGTTTTTCGAGGACTACACTACGGCAGCGAGCTCATACACTTTCTACACCACCCAATTAACAACGTTATAAGAGCCTGAACAACAACAGGCGACCAGCCGTTTTGTAAGCACTGATTAGCGCATTGCAAGGCGCCGAGTTGGGAAACACCAAAATCGTCAGCAAAGACTACAGCAATGAATAGTTGTAATAATGGCGTCCTTTTCAATCGAGATACTCGCTGTCGCCAGTGCCGCTTGTGCATAAAGACGCGCCACAAATGTCTGGGATGAAAGCACGAAACAAGCTGTGTTTCAGTGAACATTGTAAATGCGGTGCGTCGAAGCTTCCTTTAAAGTGGCCTTGACGTAAATCTCGAGAAACTCCTTGATGGCTGTCGGGTGGCCTAGCCGTCCCGAGACAAAAGCCTAACGTGCTGAGCTGAGACACTTAAGTTTAACATTTAACTCTTGTTCTGTTCCCCAAATCAAGTCGCCTCCCCCGTTTTCCACTGACTAGTGTATCCGTAAGCGTCCCCCCCCCCCCCCCCCCCCCCTTACCAAAGCCACGCCACGGTGCCGTTGCCTATGACCATGCTACCTCGGCTGCCGCCACTGCTTTGACAGATGGCGCTGGCAGCGGCGACAGTCGGTGCGGGACACGGTTCTCACAGTCCGCCGACGTTGCCTGCAGTATTACGTCCTGATCACTGGACAGAAGAGCCGTCACGGAACAACAAATTAACTTTCCAAGTTTAAAGCAAAGTTCAGTGTTCAGGGCCGTTTAATCTTTCTTGTGCGTCGCCTTTCTTTCTTGCAGGAGACTCACGGAGTTAAGAAAGAAGCGGGATTACTTCACAACTTGCTTCGTCGAGCTCAGAAGGTAAGACGGACGGTTCCGGAAACTCGCGCGGAGGCCCAGATTGCGTTAACTTGAAGTACTTCACAAGAGGTCATTTCAGTAATTCGTAGCCGTTGGCCGTTTAGCTGTTGGACCTTTTCTCTTGGTCATGGAGAGGGTATTTGGTGTTGTAGGTAGCGATTGCAGTGATGACGAGAGCCCCGGTCCATCCCTTACAAGCGCTTAGAACTGCAATAAAGATAAAAAGAAAGAATGAGCTCGAGACTAAGAAGACAGGCAAAAACAAGAACGCCATGAGACTGACGTAAAGCAACCAATGTTCCTTTTCTTGCTTTTTGAACAATTTCTTTTCATTACGACTCTTCTCCCACATCGGTACAAGCCACAAAACGCATCTTTAGCGTGTTTGGCAAGGACTCGCCTAGCACTGTCTCTCTCCTGGGAAAACGGCGCTGAGGTCGGCCAACTGACGCAACCTGTCCTTCGGCCAAATCTAAGTTAGCGCCTTCTGATTCAACAAACTGCCGCAATTGTTCCAGCTCCCAATGAGAGTCAAGTTTGCTCAGTGGGCTGATCATATGCGCCTGGCCAACTGAACGGTCTGTGCTGATAGTTTGAATGCGGGCAGCGCTTGTTCCGCTTTCAGCGCTTTCAGCGCTTGTTCCTATGTATTCTTCCTTTCGTCCCCGTTTGTTCGCGCTGTTTTTTGCATAATGTATCACTAACTCGCCCGCTTAGCTATCCTGTTTGAATACGGGTCCACGGTGAAAGCTGGTGCCTTTAAACTGTAGCTTCCACAATGTGCACACTTTTAGTATTATGGAGTAAAAGGCGCAGATGTGCCTTTTTACGCACACCGCGCTTTGACCTGCGACAACTTAGTGCGCTTGCCCTCTTGCCCTCCCCCTCCCCCCTCCCCACGCCAATTTACTTGCCTCAACGGGGAGCCTCCTGTGTTAATTCGACTGGCGCCGCGCGACAGCTCGCTGCAACGATTGTTGTTTGTCTTTGTAGGAACTGCAAATGGCTTACTCTCGACGGCGCAGGTGTCGCCTAGAATCGATTTGCGGTTCTGCTTAGAGTGTAGTACTCAAAAAGTGCTGTCCTCAAGCGCACACCGTTTTAAAGATGAGTGCAGCGCTAGAGGACAACTTATATCACTTTTTACTCCCATATAGGTGTATTCGTGTCACTGCGACAGCGACGACGCCGACAAAAAACGTTTTGCTCGGAAACAGTTAGCGCTGTGAAACGTAACACGTTAAGAGCTGTGAGAAGGACTTGTTGAATCCTACGCAAGCACCTTGATTCCATTGGCATATAAAGTCGCCAAACCAATTTTACCCAAACTATTACAGTTCATGTGTATAGTGCTTCTTCCAAATCCCGTGCGGACAGGCAGCACCTTTAATGAGAATAACGCTCGGCATTGGAGGCCGTAATGCGGCAGAACGTAGAATACCTCGAGGCGTGCTAAATTACAGAGCTCAGTGATTATGGAAGTGGCGGTTGTTTGACGTCAGGGGATCGCAGTGGCATACCATTTGCGGCAGCGCTGAATAGTATAGGCCTAGCGGACGGCCTTTGTTATTCACTCAGTGATCCAAACTGGTTCTCGCTCTGGCCGCAGCGTCACGTGCATCTTGGACGCCTACCCAGAAGAGCTCCTTGCGGCCCGCGAAAACACTGCCGGCACACCGCAGCAAGAGCGGCGACAAGCGCGCCAAGGCGAGTATAGATTACGCTCAAGCATGGATTAAGTTTTGGACGTTCGAAGTATACAGCGCACGTCACATGCTT
Organism: Amblyomma mixtum; assembly: GCF_055824585.1. Classification (NCBI taxonomy): domain Eukaryota; kingdom Metazoa; phylum Arthropoda; class Arachnida; order Ixodida; family Ixodidae; genus Amblyomma; species Amblyomma mixtum. The sequence continues at coordinate 82,785,903 of NC_143013.1, forward strand.
CCAAGGCCTATGTTCACTCGCAGTTTTGGGGCAGTGAAGCCGTTATCACGGCGCCTTCTACCTATCTATTCTCTTATTCAGACTCAACGGTACTAACAGCCTAACAGCTTAGAAAAGCCAAAAGATGCACTTCGTACCCCAAATTCGGATCGCGTCTCGTCGTACACCATCATAGCATGCGTAATCACATCAGATATCGTTGCGTAATTCGTTAGATAAAGCACTAACTGTACGTATTAAAGTCAGATGCTCAGCCTATATTTTGCCGTGTGATCCTTAACTTTCATTTCGCGCCTCAATTCCCACAGCACATATAATTTCCCTTCTCCGCTTAACTGTTTTCTGATAGTTAAAGCAGTAAAAGCGACCTTTGCGCAGGTGCGTGTTTTAATCTTGTATCTGCTTAAAGGGAGACTGAAGCACTTTTTTTGAAAATCAGGCTGGCAGCGGTGTCCTATAGTTTTTCATGTCATATGCTCGAATATCGCATCCAAATAAGGCAAAAACAAGCGCGAATTGCCGTTTTTAGCAGAAATATGCGGCCGGTGCCGCGGGGCACGCCGCGCGCGCGCCGCCGCCCGTGATTGGTCAAGAGAGGTCGTGACGACATTTTGAGGACTGGAGAAGCTGCCGATGCGGATCCGCCGCTGCGTTGAGTGCAGATCGCAGCTTTCTGTGGCTTTGTAAAAGCGAATATGGCGACTCCTAGCGTCATCCTAACGAAAATGCCCAAAGCGCTTTGTACAAAAATTCCTATTCTCACTACCCAGCGTAGGTTGGGGCAAGAAAGTATTTCAAGGAAAGGATGAAGCAGCACAAAGCTGATGTCAAAATTAGCGAAGCGCAGTGGCCAAGCACTGCGAGGCATGTGACCACAGGATAGTGACGGAATCATTGTTCGCTGGAAACCAAGCTGAATACGCGCACAAGGCTGCTGCTTCACTCGTGGCGCGTTCAGCAGATGCCAGAAAATATTAATCGCTGCCTCGGAAACGTTCGCCCTTCCTAGATTTGCAGTTTAGGTTCAGTGAAGTAGTGGCCAACTATATGTGTGTTTAAAAGCCAAGCCTGCTGCAACTCGCCCGCTGCCACAAATTGATGAAGATACCGAATAAGGTTCCGAAACATGCTTTTTGCAAAAACTTGGTTGGCATTCATTTCTCTGTTAAATTTGCATCCGAAATCAGAACGTCGAACGCTTTCATTTTAATCGCTTAGCTACGATTGAACGAGATGCCGCACATGAAGAGCTTCGATGCTTGCTTGCTTTGCTTTATTGTGTTTCGCTTTGCTTGCTTGCTTGCTTGGACACGTCGAACCGAGTATAAAATCACTAACCGAGCCTTGCTGAGCACGCCTCAGGTGGTCTGGCCGCACCTAAGCTGAGAAGAGCAACACATGCTTGAGCCTCTATTAGGTTTCTGCAGGGGCTTAGTGAGCATGTTTCTACTTTTAGAAGAGGCGCTTCTTCGGAATGGTGACACGCCTCTCATGCGCGAGGAAATCAAAGAAACTGCGTCATGGTTCAGCCGCGACAGAAATCTCCAGAGATTACATTAGGGACAAGCTCTGCATGTAGCCGCTCTTACGAAAGTGCTTCGAGCAGAGTACGCTTGCTTTGGTCGGCTTGAATTCTTCGTCAAAGCAGCGAGCGCTTGCGCTGCGAGCGTATGATCTTGCGGAAAACAGTGGAAGACGACACAGTCGCGGGCGTAGTTGTTCGTGGACACGAACGCAGAGTAGTACCTCGTGTTGAATCTGATTCTCAAGGTCGACTGACACGCTTTGTACAGTGGTGAGCAGCCTTGTCTAGAGCGCTTGAGCAGTGTGCACTTGGTAACAAAAACCGAAATTAGAGAGCAGCCCCTCATTACAGGGCAAAGTTTTCGTGCCTGCTTTGTTTACGAGGCTATCTGGCGCTACTTCCGTGCAAGCGTTGCAGCTGGACCCTAGAGGCTGCCACAAAATCTGGATTTGTTTGCAAGGAAGTGCACCGCCCGAGCGCTCTAGACAAGGCTGCTCACCACTGTACGTCACAATGCACGCAGTACTAGGAACAACGCTTGCAGCACGAGAAACAACGCGCGCTGAAAGCTCTCTCGGGTGCGCCGAAGTATCCCCGGCTCCTCAACGTGACATCACGTTGGCCGACATGGACGAGGTTTCCTTCTCCGCTGTTCTCCTCTCCTGCGGTCGCGCAGGGCGCGGGAGATTTAAACATCGCGTTTTTAATTGGTGATTGCGCCACTGTTTTAGCCAAAATCGAAAAAATAATTTCACAGACGTGATCAGCAATGACACTACTTCAAAACCCTAAAACATTAGCTGATTCGAAAAACGCCTCAGTATCCCTTTAAGGACAAAGATAGGATTTCAAGAGGAGGAAACAAAACGTCGCTTCGGAAACCAGTCAGCGCCATTCCCGTTCAAAAACTGGCACCTAATTACATTATGCGTTGGCAGTGCAGTTAGCATTAAAAGCTGTTGATGCATTTACAGAAAGAGACGTCTCTTCCCTCCAGCCAATGGGCAAATTTTATGACCGAAGACAGATTTTGTTCTCAATGAGGCTTCTAATCCTGTCGAATTAATAAGTAGCGCGTCAAGTTTGACCACGCCGATTGTTATGATCGTGTTACAGAAGGGCATGAATGTTCTTTGCAACCGAGTTTTCTTCAGTATATATGGAATCCTGCTTCAGGCATTTCACGACGCTTCTAGCTTAGCTCTTGAACATTTAACTGCGTGCATAGGGTCCTTGATGCCTGAAAGCAGAGGTGCACATTCACAGAATCACAACCAGCGATCGCGCTGTTTCGTATGAGCTTTTAAAATTCACTTGGGTCGCTTTGTATAACCGGAAATAAGTCAACCAGGCGCGTCAGACCATACATTTTTGCACGAATAAGACCAATCACATCCTATATACGTTTTATTGTTTCAAGAATTTTTTTGTTTATTTTACCTCCCATATAATTGCTTACTTGTAAGGCTCTCGAGGTATGCAAATAAATATGTTCAGTTTTTATTCTCGCGCCTAACCTAATGTAACCTGATGTCGGGCACGGCTTCATTATATTTCACAGGGCAAACAGAGCGAGCCTACCTTGCCTGGCACATGTCCTACGCCGGTGCGCCGCTCGACCAGATCGAGGTGGGTACACCTTGACATCTATTTAAAGCCACTGATCGGGGGCCAAACTGTCAATAAAATTTATTCTCTCTTTCTTGACATCTGTTCGCTTTAGAAGCAGAACCTAGCTGCGTGCCCCACTAATTTCAATTTTTGTCAGCTTTCCTGATCTAGCGATGGTCCTCTGCGTTTTCAGTTGAGTTCTTAGCGTCCAATGTTCCTCCAACGCAGCAGTTGCATTTGGGGGAGTTTTCAAGCAAAGCTTATCCATCGCGTTTGAGCGGAACGGTAGTAAGTATCGTACAAGGTTTCGCAAAGCTCGTTTTCTTGTTTCGTTCATTTATCCACCACGGTTACATAGTGTCTACTGAGACAGAGGAGACCACATTTCGTTGGAGTTAACAAGCTGGAACGCCCTTGTACTGAATATTTCGATGATCGTTAGAGAGCACAAATGGTGGGTCTTAAGCTTGCTGCTATGGAGTGCTGCCCTCTTAGCTTCAATCAAGTGAGTGATTAGTCATTCATATCCAAAGAAGAATGCACATTTTTCTCGTTTCTTCATTTTAGGGTCAATTTGTCTCTGTCCAGTGCTCGAACACTTGTCCACATCCTGGCTAGGTCAGTCACTCTGTCAGCTAGGGTAGCCAGGACAGCTAGCATGCGTTTCAATCATGATTATTACGACAAAAAACGCAGCTTCATTTATGTCCCACTACATGATGCTGGAGGTACGTCGCAAAAGGTGCTAAGTCAGCTTGACGAGGCCGCGCGACCCCCGTCCATTCGCAGTTTTCGTCATGCGCAAGGTAATTAAGGGTTGATTGACTGATTGATTGACTGATTGATTGATTCAATTTTATTTCTCAACATTCATACAAGGCATGCTTATGGAAACATCTGGATCCCTAGCTAGAAGCTAGTTGGGATCCATGCAATTCAGTTTCAAAGAAAATGTCATTGATACCATATTTGATTAATGTCATTATTATCATAGTTAATGTCATTAATATCATATTTAAAAAAACGTACTAAAGCACAACACAAGGCTATAATTGTACCCACAAAATGCAGAAATTCATATTTCAAATGCGGAGTCTTGGACGGCACGTCTCTCTGTAAAATTGGATATCTTCATCGTGGGTCGTCGTTTACACCCCCACCCCATTTCACTGTCCTCGTAACGCAATGTTAGCAGCAATTAAGGCGCAGCATTCCCTACGTTCCCGACCCGCAGCTGGAGAGCGTGCTGCAGCTGTGGAGTGTCCTGCAGCAGGTGACGCTGTCCCTGGCAGTGGCCGAAGAGGCGCTCGAGTTCGAGCACCGGGCTCTGCGGCTGGGACACGTGCTTGTGAAGAAGACGCACGAGCAGAGCTCGCACTTCTCCGTCGGCGGACGCAGCCTCACCGTCAACACGTGGGGCGTCGAGGCTCACGTCGCGGGTTACGCCTCGGCCCGCATCACCGACGGTACACGCCCTTCTCTCTCCCTCTTTTGTAGCGAGAGCTACACTACGCCAGCTCTTCGAGCCTTCAGCGTGGCACCCCTTGAGCTCCGTGGTCTTGAGCCGGTTGGTCACGTGGTGCGGAGCAACTGCTGCTGCCGGCGGCGCGGCGCGGCGAGCCGGCGAAACCGAGCTGCAACAGCTATGTGCATGCGCCATGTGGAGTGGAGGGGGAGGGGGGGGGGGGAGTGGAGAGGGGGAGACGTGTCGCAGCTTTATAAGTAGGCGGCTCGGCGGAGCTCTCGCGTCACTCCAGGTTTAACCAGAGCTAAACCACAGCCAATTTTTATTGCGAAAGCAATACCAGTTGCACTTTCAGCCCGTCGCGTAGCGTGGCCTGTAGATACCAAATTAGCATATTGGATTGGATTGGATTGTATAACCGATGCATCACCACAAGTCTAACCACAAGCACCACCACCAGCTACACTACCAGCTGAACCATGGCGTAGCTACGGATATTGCTTTCGCAATTACAAGGGTTAACCAAGCTAAGCCACAGCCATTTTTTTTTCTCTCTCGCTCTCCTTCACCGTTGGTCAGAAAATTACAAGGAGTTCACACATTCGTGACAATGCGAATTATGAGCGGTAGCAGATTTTTCGTGGTGCATTGGCCAGGACAAAACCTTTAGCGCTTGCAAACGAGGACGAACATGAAGAGAACGCGTGTGTTATACTTTGCTCTGCAGACTACTGTTGCTATGTGCGACACGATGCCGATCAAAGCTGAAGCTAACCGTTCTCGCAACACCCGCAGGTGACGCACCAGTCTTTACGGCGATCGAGGGCGTGCCTGACGATTCAGCCGACCGCAGCCTTCTTTGCGTCTACAAGCACATGGCGAGCATAATCAGGTATAGCAAATCGGGTGCTTGACACCGTCTTTCCAAAATGTTTTAGGAGAATCCCCCAAGGTGGAGTAGATTTGTAATAAGGGATTAATTACTCATTGACATCCACCGAGCGCAGCCATACGGCTTCAAAGGAAAGCTATACAAGTTCCTCAGAAACTTCGTAGTTCGTAGAAAAATTCGTCCTGGTACAGGGTTCGAACCTCGGACCAGGACGAATTTTTCTACGAACTACGAAGTTTCTGAGAAAGCTGTATAGCTTTCCTTTGTAGCCGTATGGCTGCGCTCGGGTGGATGTCAATGAGTAATTACTTCCTTATTAACATTGTCTTTAAAGACACTTCGCGAGACGAGTATCTGGGACGAATTTTGCACGTCTTCAAGGAGCATTAAGGACAATTTAAAGTCGGCCTGAATCGATAGATTACCGCATTCTAATGATAAAGACGCTACGAAACGGAGTTTCATAAGCTATAAAAGTGAAAAAAGAAACAGATTTCTCGTCATCGCTGGTCTATCGCCCAAATTTGCATGCGTCGACAGTTTTTTGGAAAGCGTATTCCTGAGTTTAAGCTAGCGGCGGTCAGGGATTTATTTTCGATGTAAACGTCACGAGCTTCAATTGAGTAGCGGGAAATTTTCAAAATACAATTCTCTCCGCAATAATTGAGTTTTTGCTGCCGGACAAAGACATGCCCAGAAAGAGCCAGGTAATTTATTTTTAATGAGAACAAAATTTGAATGGAGCTACCCTTTCTCTGAATTCGGGGTACAAATCTGGCGATAGTTTTCTAGCTCAAATTCGGGCGAAAATCAGGTTATCTAGAAAAAATTTCCGAAGTTTCGGTTTTTTTTCGGGTAATTTTTTGCACCACAAGGCACATTTACTGAGTTCGTTTTTCTGCTAGACATAAGTGCTCAATTATTTCCTCATTATTTCATACACATGAAAATCGCGGGTTCCACTAAAAATTATTTACCAATAAAGATATATTTTTCTAATCTATTACAAATATTTCGCCATTTGCGTAACCGATCTCCTACTGCGCACTACAGCGTCTGAGCAAAACCGACTTGCCCTTATTTGTACGGTGCGAAAACAACATTACAGCGACGATTTCAAACGCGCAAGGCCCACGGATCGGGGCGCCGTTAGCTTGGGTAACACTTCATACAGTGACCACGATAAGTCGTCTTGTCGGTAGCCATGTTTTGGCCTCTGGCTTCTAAATCGCCCTTATCGAACTTATCCTCAAATTAACCTGCCTCACTCCCTAGTTGGCTGAAGACTACCCTCTGGATTAAGCACCAGATATCTACAAATTTGCTTGCTCTGTCTTCAGCTTTGGTAACTAGAGAACCAGCATCATCCAGAAGGCTCATTTTTCGGGTAGAAATAGAGTTCAGCCCCATTTTTAAGAATTATTTTCGGGCTGCATGGCTCGGATAAAACGAAAAGCTTTAAATATATTTAATGATGCAGGCTGCTGTGGTCTACCGATATACTTGAATAAAATGGACGAAAATCGACATGGGCATTTAAGCGCATTACCATTTTTGTCACAATTACCACTCACTGTAAACCACCAGTAGGCCTCCACCCATCTTCCGCCTCCTCCCTCCATAAGAGCAACCCATAGATCACCACCCTCCAGAAGGTACCCACCCACCTACAACCCTTCACAAGCCAACTTCACAGTCCTCCACCTCCACAAAAACGACTGCGAAATCAAATTCAAACGCGTAATGGGAAGGCGATCAGTATAAAAACGAAATGTAGACCAATACTGCTAACATACATTACTCGCATCATATCTTGCGAAGGCCTGTGCATTTTTATTCCTTATTCGTATTTAGGCGCTGCCACGTGGTGCTATCAAGCTATTTTGACCAGCTACGAAGTTCTTTAAATGCATACACTCCCTTCTAACGCTTCCGTACTCGCTTGTCGTCAGGGACGACTGGCACGCATTCCTCCCGCTCACCAACCTCCTCTGGGTTCGTCACGTCACGAAGGAGCTGTACCGGCGCTACAAGCCCAAGTTCCGCAGCGTCACGGACCACTACGAGGCGCTGGCGTGGTCGGAGATCGGCAGCTGGAGGGACCAGCTGCTCGACTACTGCTCGCTGGGCGACTTCGTCGAGGCCAACTTCAGGGCCGAACCTCTGCGCTGAGGCCTTGGTGCACAACGAGTCCAACTCGTCGATTTTTACGGGATATTAATACACATCGTGTATATGCGTAGCGTCCTTGGTCGGTGAGGCACGCGCCAAATATTTACCTGCGTTATACCGGCTCCAGCCTGTCTTTCTAAACTTCTTTTTTTTTTAATCTTATACGTGACCATGCAGGCGTAGCTGTGAAACTGGACCTCACACTAGAGAACGACTCATGTCCGGCCATAAGGTTTGGCATCGCATATGTTATATAAATAATATATAAATTCTATTACGGGGTCGAGGTATGATTCAAACATCATTACTACATGTAACTATACCACATAAATGAATTGCCCTGAAACAAAAATTGGTGTGATTAATGAGCAATAGCTATGGCTAACCGAGAAACAGCCCACTCATGTTGCACGACAAGGGCATAGCAGTGGATAGCACTACTTCAACCGCGGCGTATGGATCAAGAGAACGACGCAGTGGATTTATTGGTGTTTATATGGGTGCGTACTCTAGCGCGTAGTACGAATTCGAAACGGTCCAGGCATAATACTCTGGGTAAATAGCTTGGTAGTTATTTTTTTCTGACTGTCGATAAATTTCTGCTTTAGCTGTGAGGTTTCTTAAGAAAAGTTAAGGTTTTTGACCTATTTGGGTTTCCCTCTAGATCTTGTAGCGGGAAATTGCGTTCATGATGATCATTGAAGGATGTTTGACGTCTTGCAGATTCGATATTGCTCAATCACGTTGCTAGAGGATGCTTCTGGAGACGTTAACTTTTTATTTACAATTAATAAAAGATACAAGCAAGGAGAAAACTCATTTACATCTGACTGACTCGTCGTTCTACGTGACGAAACCAGCCTCGGTCCCGCCGAAACAGCTCGTTTTAAAGCCTGTCCTCTCCCTAAAGCCTGTTTCCCATGCAAGCGAATATGCTAGCGAATCCTGCCGCCGCGACGGAAAAACCTGTTTTGAGTCGTCGCTGCGACGAGCGGCGAGGTTTCAACAAGTTGGAAATTTTCGCTGCGACGCGCCGCTCAATCGCTCAGTCGCTTGCATGTGAACCGGCCTTAAAGGGCCACGGACCACCCCAGCTCAGCAGACACTCTCTACCTCTCTTTCAGCGAGCCTCCTCTCCTTCCATTCCCTCCTCGAAATTCTTCTCTCCCGCTCCTCGTCGAGTAGGCTCGGCAAGGCAAAATCACCCCTTCCTTCTCCGACGTAAGCCGGAGGCGTGGTGTCTGTGGAGTGCGTCACGGGGCTACGTCATGGCCCCGCCTTCAATAGAATTCTTTTCTTGGTTTTTGCTGCTGGGGCTGAAACAGCGTCGTCGCATTTTCTCCGCACACTGAACGATCGAGAGGCGCGATCGGCTCGACCACCTAGACTTGTTAGCGAGCGCACCCTTTCATACATCTGTTTGTCATTCCCAGTTAGCGAGCCACCTTTTCATTTTTTTTTTTAGGCCTCCCCACCGTTTCACGAGCGGATGGGCGGAAGTCGTTTCTGTTCGAAACACACGGCGAAGTGCGGACCCGGCAACCGCCCGTTTGCTTTTCTTCATGTGTGTTTGTGTTCTGTGTGTTTGTGTCTTTTCTCCGCTCCGAAGCCCATGTCGTTCATTGGAGTCAGGGCGTACGCAAGATGCATGGAGGATAAGCGGTGTCTATGCGGAGCGCTCAAGTGGACGAGCGAGGGAAAGGCTCTGCTGCACTACTAATTAAAACCTTGTTTTGGGGGGCTCGCATAGAAGAAAAGAAACTGAGAAGGGAGCGCGCACGCAGAGCTTCTCGTGACGTGATCACGGCGGGGGGGGGGGGGGGGGGGAGGGGGGGGCGAACCAACTCCCTCAGTTTTACTATTTTTTACTTTTTATGGCAAGGGTTCAAGGCTGTCGCCGCACGCTCCCTCCGCAGTTTTTTTTTTTTTTTTCCTTCATGCGGGTTTGGAGGCATGAGCCAGAACAGAAGGCGCTGCGGAAAGCCTTGTGCAGACGACGCGACGCCAAGGCTACGCCCAACCTTCTCCCGTCAGTCAGAACGATGCACCAATGGAGTGCCTTTAGCGAAAGTAGCCACCCTTGACGTCAGCGGGGTGCAGAGTAGTGGGCGGGGCCCGTTTTTGAAGGAAGGAAAGAACGAACGGGCTTTGATTTGAATTTTCGCAGCTTTTCGGGGCGCGCATGGCTCTAGTATTTTGCAGAGGTTATCTTCGATGCCTCATCTATGCAGTGGGCTTGTTTTTCAAAAATGTCCGGACCCTGGTCAGTGGCCCTTTAAGTGGGGACAGTAACCAATCGCGTAACTCCACAAACATCCACCCAATAAATAGTTGGGGAAAGGAAAACATCACCAAACGTCACAATTGGCAAAGGACAACACTGCCAATCCATGACTGGGGAAAGAAAACTCATCTCGAAAAACACTGTACAAATATGCACACTTTCCGCCATCACGATTTCGGAGGATTCTTCTTTCCTCCCGCGAGCTTCGCGAACATTTTCACTTTCCCACGGTGAAGGTAGTTTCAAACTCAGGCAAATACGGGTTCGAGGAAAGTCACCTCACGGCCCATCTGTTCAGTATCGTCACTTACAAACTATGTTCCTGACTGCAGCTAGCGTCAACGCGCGCCGCTGTAGACATGGGACAAAAGCCACGCGATGTGACGCGGATCCGCCTCGCCGCAAGAACGTGCACAACGGGATTCGACCTGACGTATCCGTTCCCGGAGGGAACCTTTCATGTTTTCTCGGAATCCTTCGCTATCCGGCTCCCCTTATCCCGCTGGGTAGCGAGTGTGACTCACCGCCTTCTCTGCAGTTATGCAGAGGGCAGAAAAAAAATGCAAAGGGCATTCCTCTATCGCGAACCCGGACGCGGCAAACAATGCACAGCACCGCGAACTTGCCTGCCCTTGATCGTAAATGCTCTCGAGAATGTGGAAATAATTTACTGGGATGTGTTAAGACTGCGTTATGGTGGCCTGGTACCCAACACCATCTACGCCATTTTTGCTCCCATACTCCGTTCGATGCTATGGCTGTATTCCTGCATACAGCAGAATTATCGGGTTTATGGGCCTAAAATCGAGTCTTCCCGCAGAAGAATGGATGTGTTTTTTCCCAAAAGAGTGATTTGTCATCAAGGCACCCTGGAATTAATGTGCAGGAAGAGGCAAAGAAATGGAGGCCTGCCTATAAGCAACTGTTTTTCATTAGTGCGGTAACAGACGAGACGCAAAAGCGGCACAAGAGGTATGGCTTACTAATGGAACCATTCACGGCCGCACATTGCGGATACGCCCCGACGCAACGGTGAAGACCCGTGGCTGTGTTGTAGATGAAGTGGCGGGCTCTACGCATGAAGATGTGTACTCATGCGTTATGCGTTTGCGTCGTAAATTTAGAGACACGTGAAACAGTGTATTGCTTCGCGAGTCTCAAAGGTATGTTACAATTGGTGATTTTCGCGCCCTAAAGGGGACGCCTCAATTTATCTAATATGACAACGGTTACAGGAGGCTACTGCCGTTGTCAGCTGTTACATGGAAGAACAAAAGAAGGAAATAAAGGAAAGAAGGAAATGAAGGAAGCAGAAAACACAACATTGACGCCCTGCCTTCCAGCGGCCTCTTTGATGGTGTGGGATATTTTATGCAGGGCGTCAATGTTGTGTTTTCTGCTCCCTGCAAGCTTCCACGCCTGTGCTCACGTGTTGCACGTGGCAGGACTTATCGTCCAGTCTGTTCGACGCAGCATGAAAACCGCTACGTCACTTGTGCCACAGGTGTGGTATACAGGATTCCGCTGACCTGCGAAAAAGTGTACATGGGCCGAACAGGCCGGTGTATTAAAGACTGAAAGAGCATTACAAATCTCTGTCCCCTACGGACGGTGCTAACAATGCTTCGACATTGCCGGGAATGCGGCTTCTACCCGCTGTTTTCTAATGTCAGTATTATTGGCAGAGGCAAGAGAAAAGACGAGAGCGAAGTCCTCGAAGCATTCCTCATTAGTATGCAAGGGGAGTATTGCATCAGCAATCCTTATATATCCCTTATGCAGAAGGAGCTAAGTTTCCTTTCTCAACGGCGCTAGAGCAAGGCATATCTTTAGAATACAGATTTTTGACGACTGAGCTGCGCATGCACTGCCACCTTTTCCTGTGAGACTGCTTCCTTCAATAAAGCACAGTTGTTCGTCCAGTCGTCATGTGTGTGCCTCGTCTCTTCCGTCTTTTGTACCAACTGACCCAGATTACAGGAAAAACTCTAAATTTTCCTTCCTCCATGAACCCAACCTTGAATTCAACGACTCCTTTCACTTCCGCTGTGAAATCTGGAGGGTATATAAAAAGGGCAGGTTGGATCGACAGCGTCGTCACTTCGGTGGACGAGGTTATTGCGACGCGCGTCTGTTCTTTCGGTCTGTTCTCTCACATCTTTCAACTGTCCTCTGTCTGCGCCTAGAAGCGGTTGTGGCTCAGCTCGAGCCATGGCCGATGCACTTTCCTTTTCATTCTTCCTTCAGTCGCAACAACGACAGCGACGAGCGGCAGTAGTCTCCGAGCTACAAGGAAGCGTAGGCCCTACCCCTCTCGTCCCTAGTTCGCCGTGAGCCGTCGGAGTCAGCGTTGTGGTACTGGTACCCACCAGTTAGGAGCCCTCACAGATCCGATGGTTCCCGGTCGAGGCAGTGCAGATTCCCCACGCTCGGACCCGAGGACTTAGCGTTGCGGAATTGGCTGCACACCAGATGCTCACGTTACTTCCACGGCCTCCGATCACCTAATCGTTCGCGGAGGCGTCCCGCTGCACTAGTTGTTTTAAGCATGAAATGCTTTTAGCCCCCGTTGTCGGCAGTGTGGTGACGTCACGCCGAGACCGAGAGCCATCATCCGGGCACTGAAATCCACTCATCCGGGCACTGAATTCCAGTCATCCGGGCTCTGAAACGAGAACATCCGGGCACCGTACGAGACTTAACGAGATTTAACGAGACTCTCTCAGCCCTCCTACGCGACCGGCATGCAAGCGCCGGTTGGTCTCCAAAGGAGTCACAAAAAACTGCTGCCAGTGCCTTCTCAATGTTTATCAAGATATCAGTCGCTGTGCGTTTGATAATGCACGGAATTATAATTTCCGATTTCTAATAACGCGTGCAAAAAGCACATAAATGTTACGATACACTTCGTTGTCATACGTGATCTCTTAGGGGCTTCGCGCATCGAAGCAAAGCCGCGCAGGCGCACAGGGGCCCGGGTGAGAAGCGCTGCGTTCAAAGGGCAAGGCATCGCGCCGAACGGGTGGTGGCGTTCCTCCCTTCCGTTACGGTGCGGTTCGGGTGTCCACCGAGATGGCAGAGAATTACTGCGCCATTTCCTTTCCTCAAAAAACCTTGCGTTCAAATGGCAAGGCATCGCGCTGAGCGGGTGGTGGCGTTCCTCCCTTCCTGTACGGTGCGGGTGTCCACCGAGATGACATTAGGCCCGTAAACATTTCATGCTTACTCTACTCTCGGTTACGGGAGAGGCAGAGATTTTTTCCCTCCTCTGTCGGATCCTCAAGCAGTAAGTACTTCGTTTTTTAACGAGAAAACCTCTGATCTGTTCCCTGGGCTGTAGTACAACCAACCCGTCGCAATCAAGGGTGCTCTTTCTACTCGCGAAGCTCTCTTGGGTATGCGCAAGACGAATTCGTTTTGATTGTTGCCGAGGCGATGCGGTCACCGTTCTAGTTCAAAGCCACAACTGCAAAGGCATTCGTATGTTTGTATTCTGCCGCATCTACATAAACTGTTCCGGCGCACTGTCCGTATTTATTATGTAAGGCTTTGGCTAGTGCTTCTCTTCTACCCCCACTGTATGGAGTGCATGTTTTTGGGAAGTGGTTTGATTAGTAGGGCTGCCCTATAGTCGCGGGGCAAGTCCACTTTAGCGTCTTGATTCGTAGGCTGAAAGTTAATTCCAAGCCTGGTTAGAATACTCCTGCAAGTTCTGCCAGTTCAGTTCCGAGCTGAATGGTCCTTCGGCACACTTTTATCTGAAGTTGAAATGCGCGCCACTTTGCTGCGGAAGGATGTACATGACATTTGCTCCGAACGTAACAAAATAAGCACAAAATGTCTTTGAAATACAGAGGTGACTACTCTAAAAGACGAACAAAATTTCATAAAATACATTCGAACGACCTGCCTGAACGCGTACGTCGGCATTTTGTCGTTCCTGTCGAACGAAATGTTCTTTTCGACTTCTTTTGTTCTTTATCAGACTCGTTGAACAATGCATGTGTTAGGATCCGAGCACAAATAGAAGCGAAGAGGCTGCGGTTTGCAATATGTACTTATCATCCTTTCTTTTTACTTTTTCATTCACGCAGTCGCAGTTCCATTCATGATTCACGCGTCTTCTCACGTAGCAGACGACGCGGCTCCACAGAACACACGTCGCTTTATTTACACCTCCTTCTACGTGTCTTGAAAACCGGTGTTCCGACATTTTCAGCATTTTTACTGCTGTCACATCGCATTGTAAAGGTTCTGACTGGAGGGAAATTGAGTACGAAAGTCGTCCCAGCGACATTTGTGTCGGCCAGCCATCCGCGCTTGTTTTATTTTTACTGTTGCAGTTGATATGGCGACTCCGACGGGAAGAGACCGGTCAGGTTGCGATCCCGTCGAGAAATTTCTCATTTCGCCCGAAAACTGCGCCTTCCGCGGTGAAGGGAATGCCAACATCGTCGTCACGCTAAAGAATGTAAGTCGTCTTTCGCTCTTTTCTGCTCGGATGCCATCCTTTACCGCGCGGAGTACTGAAAGGGTGGCCGCGGTATTTCATTCGGGCTGTTTAATCTTGCCGTTTCTGACTCAAGTAGCTATCTTTATAAGCACCGGTTTATGTTGGCCTGTGGTTTTACTCAGGGGGATGATAAATGCACATCAACATTAACTGGCACCCAAGCTAAACTTATGTGTTGAACTGAGGAGCTTTGTACATACGTGCAGTCAATACACATACGAAGATGCCGGTTCAAACGTTTCTACGCTGTCTGTGCTAGACTGACGCCTGTTGTTGGTACTTGGCAGTTGTGATTATTCGCACTTTTTGAACGTCGTTTCGTGTCGCTTTTAGGGCATGTATGCGGATAGGGAGACGAATGTATGTACCTCGATATCATACCAAGGAAGGTAGAGCGGCCGGCTAAGGTCGAGTTCGCCGAGGATGTTTACCGGATACCCGATTAGGAGTGTTTACACGTTTGAAATGACCTTCGTCCTTTTGTGTGTATCCCAAGGTGTAGCCGACCAGTGGAGCCTTGTTCACTTTTTCCTGTTCGTTCTTCTTTGCAGGAGGATAAAGTCCTTCGTCTTCGTAAGACTCCTGCATTCTCTGAGGTAACTATTATCTCACGATAAGAAAACGTTTTCGTTTGTTCCCTGCATTACAAAGAGTATAAATTTATTTCTGTTGAGGAAGTTAAATAAAGCTTATAGAGTTAGGAACAGATGAATGAAAAGGACAGAAGAGTTTCTTCTTCATGATAAGTATTGTGGATGATGTGATCATTGAGGGCTCTTGTAATGCTTGCAAAGAAATACGTATAGTGCTGTTTTCTCTCACACAGGACACAATATCGCTGATTGGAGAGAGCTTGCAAAAATGTCATATGGAGGCAGACTTCATCGAAAATGTCATGAAGCCCTTGCTTGGAAGCCAGTTTGTTCGTCCCCCGGTAAGTTTTCTTCATGTCGTGTCTGAGAAGGGCACAGAGAATGAAAAGCATATGCCTAGATGTTAAACAGTGTGCAAGCGTTTTGAGAGCTGTGTGAAATGGATTTCTCTTTTTGAACTTCTGCAGAAGTCTGTTCACAAAGTGCTTTACTCTTTCAGGTTCTTATTCGACTGACAGCTGAAAATGTGAGGCTTATCAACAAAGCCGTGCAGTTGGACAGACCCCGTAAGTGCGATATGTTTATTGTAAATTTTTTAAAAATCTCAAGCTTATTCAGTATCACCTACAGTGAAGGTGAATGCAATAAAGATGTTACAGGAGGAAATCTGCAAGAAGGTAGCCTCTTTGTGTTGCGTTGTGGTTGTAATTAACTACTCTCATTCAGCTGTATGACTATGGGCAGAAGTTAGCAGTGGTGTTGTGCTGTTGTGGGTGCATTTGCACTTCACGTGGCACAAAATTAGGAGACATATATTGTTTACCATCACCTTTACACTCAACAAACCTTTCTGCTTTCACCAGGCAGCTCAGCTCTAGAGCTAGGATGTTGCAGCACGCCCCATTTACACATTCCACATTCCTACTATAAGCGGGTTTATCTATGCTGCAAGCAAGCCTCAGTGGGAAACGTAATATTTTCTCATATGTCGCTTGAATCCAGAACATGCAGTCGTACGTTAGAATCCTTGTTGTTTCATCCATACAGCAGCAATAATGCAAAGCTTGACTGTTTGTGAAAGCAATCATTGAGAGCAGTGGTGTAAGTTGCAGGCATTTCTGCCCTGAAATCATTCTCTCAACAGTGCACAGGCTAAAGAAGAATGTGAAAGAAGCTCCAACTGTTGGACTGCTGTTCCCCGACTACTGCACCTTGCCAAGTCACCTACGAAAATTTACTGAAGGTCCAGTGCTGTCAATTGAAATTAAGGTATGCTGAAAGTGTGTGATAAACTTGACAACATGTAAGCTGCTACTGTTGATCTTACATCATTCGTGTGCTTATTGTTCAGCCAAAGCAAGGCTTCCTGCCCAGCCCCCATGACCTTCCCTTGGAGCACCAGGTGCGGGCATCAGTCTGCCGATTTCACCTTGCCCAGACATTCAAGGTATGAAATGTATTGTAGGTGAGGTGGGGATGTTACTAGCCTATCTCATCTTCCATATTTATTTTTGCTCACAATATCCCCAAAAGGCCCTTGCTGGGGATATTGCATAGCAGGAGCAACACAGGCGCAGTTGCATTATCCATTTTTACAATTTGCATTCTTATCAAATTTTGTTCCAGTTTTTCAGTGATTGAAAATTTTTGTTTTTGAGGAAAGGAAATGGCACAGTATCTGTCTCACATATCTGGGTGGAACCTGAACCTAAGGGAAGGGAGGAAGGTAATTGCCACACATCTGAGGAAGGTGGGAGTGAAAGAATAAAGGCAGAAAGAGGTGCTGTAGTGGAGTGCTAGGGAATAATTTCGACCACCTGGGGATCTGCATTCCGCCTCCATCGAAACATGGGCCATGGTCTGGTTCGAAACCGTGTACTCCAGCTCAGTAAACGAGCGCCTTAACCACTGAGCCACTGCGGTGGGTTTTCTAGTGATCCAATTTTCATATTTGGTACAGTTAAATTGCATGTCTCTCTGTGGCTCCATTGGTATTTTATTGGCAGCGGATTGCATATTTATTTATGAGAAATTTTGAGTTCAATAAGGATTATTATTTTATGCCACAGAGTTCAAACTCATGATGGTGATGACATTGAAGAATTATAGACTTTGTGATTACTGATTGAAGGTGGATGGTGGTCTGTGTTCTAAACTTGGAGATTTGCCAGAGAACTCTCGATATCGATATCAATCGCAGTTTTCTTGTGAAAACTATCAGTGGGAGCAATGCCCCTATTCTGTTTTCTTTTTTTTTTGGCTGGTAAGAAGTCTGTTCACAGTGAAAGAGGACTTTTTGTCATTAGAATGCAGCGATCATTTGATACAGGCCAATGTCTGTTGTCATTGGTGGCCCTTTAACATGTTATAAATGCTAAGGAGCCAAAATGTGTAAAGGCACACTAAACAGTTATGCAAAAGAAATTCAGTCATAAATGACTGAATGACAAAACATAAATGGCATGAATGACATACATGACAAAAAATGTAAATAAAAAAAGGAAAAAACATAAATACGCTACAACAGACATAAAATGGGCTGCATAACGATATTAAAAAAAACATGTACATATGCTGCTAAATGCATAAGGTTATTAAAGCAGTTTCAAAACTGTTACCTTAAAAGGGGGGCATGTCATCTGTTTATTTCTAATAATTTTTTCATTGTTCCAAGTTTTATAAATGTCCACAAAATATGTTGTTTTTTAAGGTCACCAAGGGCCGGATATCGTCGCTAAGTATGTACTGCCCCCTGGACCTGTTCAGTGGGTAAGTTTCTTACCTGACAAACAATAACTTACCAGGTGATCAAAGGTTAAAAAGAAGTGAAGCCTTAAACATGTTTCCTTTACTTGACCAAAAAAGATGGGCAATGCTCTCATAAGAAATATTGAGGTGACCTAATTGGTCTCGCATCTTGTATTTTGCGCTTGAAAGTATTGCTGGCTGCATGTGTGTTTGTTGCAGCTCTTAATTCAAGTGTTGTCTGTTCGACCCCTTGAGTATGATCAGTGTGGTAAAAAAAATTTGCATTGCTAATTCACTTTGCTATGAAATAAATTAAAAGCACTGCTTTTCAAAAATAAGGAAAATTCATTGCACCAGGTATTTTCTGTGTCACAGTGTGCACAAATGAGGCAGTGTTGGAACCTTCAGGCTTGGAAATATGAAAAAAATTCAGGGGGCACCTTGGCTCTCTAAAGTGCTGCAAGGCGAAAGCGTTTCCTGGCGCTCTGTTTGTTTTTATTTACTGTTTTATTCATATTTTTTTAATTTTTGCTCCTTTTCTTGTTTTTAGTTTTTATTTTTATCCTATTTTATTTTGTTTTTATTTTTGCTTATTTTCTTATTTTTCTTTTCTTGACTTTATTCCTTTTATTTTATTTATGAAACCTATGCATTCACTAGATGCGCCTTTATTCATGCTGGAACCTTGAGCCTTCATGGCAGACTGGTAGCGTCTTCTCTTCAAATGCCAAAGGCCCTGGTTCGATTCCCACCCTCGGCGCAGTTTCTTTTTAAGCAGTGACGCCGAAAGGCGGACAAATCTGCCGACGCGTCTGTCGACATTCCTGCCGACGCGTCTGTCGACACCCCTGCCGACGCGTCTGTCGACATTCCTGCCGACGCGTCTGTCGACACTCCTGCCGACACGTCTGCTAACGACAGTATGAGGCATTAAAGGCTTTCGCCTTAATACCTTGTGAACGACTGGCTTCATGTACGACATTTTTGAACAGGAATTTCGGGACAAACAGAGCTCAGCTGTAGCGTTAAGGGTTGAAATTTCAGCGGTTCTTCCTTGCCAGGTGTCCGAGACGAATGAGAAATGCCCTCAAGGAGCTCCTCTACCATCCTCAGAACAACCTTAGGATTTTCAAGGTAAGTTATTCTGAATATTCCTACCTTGCATTCGCAAAGTGATATGGTAGCCATGACTATGAGCTGTTGGTGACACGAAAGTGACGATATCTTATGCGAAATCTCACAATAACATCGCTCACTGTGCTGTTTCTTACAGAATAAAGAACTCGTGTTCAGTGAAGAGTCAAGAAGCAGCCTAGAAGTTGTCTTGAAAGACATCTTCCACGAATCATGTCTAGTCAGGTAGGTACTACTGAGGGAAAGAGCAACATTCCACGCAGCCTTGCTAAGCCTATCTGCTTACACTTTTGTGTCAGTACAAGTAACACCTAATCCCTTTAGTGCCATATTTTTTAAAACACTTCGCTCTTCATCTTGCTTTGCGCAGTAAAACCTTTATAAAACATTTGTCTTAGGCTTAATCATTTAAGTCCCCAATTGAGTTGCACTGATATCCAAGATACTCTGAAACCTTCAAAAATTCTTTCACATTTTTTTTTTTTGGTGGGGTGGGGGGGGGGGATATGCTCAGATCCTCTTGCTTGCCATTTCTTTCTTTTTTTTCTCAGTATTTTCCACAACTTTTCTTGATGTTTCCTTTTTTTTACTCTCCACAGTACAGAAGACAACCTGTGCCTCCTGGTCACAAAAGTCCTTCGGCATCCTTACCCAGGCACTATCATGACTGATGCTGTCACCAGCGTGAATGATGTTAACGTGCCGCAATCTTGCCCATCTTCCCATCCGTGCACCTGTACCACCAGTGAGTGGGTCACATCTTCTACGATATCTCTTCTACAATATCAGTCTGTCGTATAAATATTAAAGGCAGACCTTGAAATTGTTCCTTTGGACAGGCCAGACAGGCAGACAGGACAGACTGCATGCGTTTAGAAATGATGACTTCTAAGCTGGCCTTTTAAGATGCTAACAACAGACTTCAGCATTTGCTTTTGAAGTGCTCCTCGTGATAGTTTTAACTACATCATGTTCAAATCACTATAGTTACTGTGCTAGGGTACCCATTTGATGAGAAACATTCTATTGGAAAGTGTCCTATATGAATAGATTACTGCATTGTGGCAAAGAATGCCTTCACTGAAAACTGAGCTTTTATAAACTAGAAAGATGCCAAGTGCATTTTTGTTTGTGGATCTCTAAGCCTAGACCAAGCCACTACTCACTTCTACTTGGCGATCACAGAGACTGTAAACCCCTCCATGTAATCACGAACGTTGTGAGTTTGAAATGAGTTGCGGGGAAAATTATTCCGTGTTTAACTCCAACTTTCTTAATTAAATATTAAATACTAACATCTTATGCTACTAAACGAATGGCAACAAAGCCGCAAAAAGCCAGTCAGTGGAGTTTCTCTTGAAAGGGAAAGAAATATTGTGTACGGACAGCATGGAGAAGGACAGAGAAGTAGAGAACAATGAGACGAGACATTGTTTTTACCACTAGTCTGAGCTAGAGCTGCTTAGGCTTGCACGGTTGCGCTACTGTAATAAAAGCCTATGTTTGTTGCTGAGCATATTAGGATGAAGCTATCCTCACAGACTTTTAAAGGTGCACTGAAGAGGATTCTGAACATGTCTTTTTGCCGCGGGAACTCGATCCACACGTTCCTAGCATTCTTAGAAACAGTGACTTATTGCCCTGTGTGGCCGATTTCCCCAATTAAAACGAATTAACGTCCGGCTCCCGCCTTTTTTTTTTTAATTCTGCCTCGTACGGTGGGTGGAGTCGACCAACGCTTGGAGCGCCTTTCATCCAGTCCTGTGGAGGCTTTGCTTTCAATTTATTTTGATATTTTGGTTTCCATGAATAAATAGCTTCATTCACAGATAATATAGCCGCAAAATAAGCCCGAAGAAATAAAAATACGTGCGGACTATTTGCTACTACGGACTACTACGTATTACTCCGCCGATGGCAGAGCGGCAAGCTGCCACGGGACTGGGTGAAAGGCGCTCCACACGTTGGTCGACTCCGCCCACTGTACGAGGCAGAATTAAAAAAAAAAGGCGGGAGCCGGACATTAATTCGATTTAATTGGGGAAATCGGCCACACAGGGCAGTAAATCGCAGTTTCTAAGAATGCTCGGAACGTGTAGATTGAGTTCCCATGGCAAAAAGACAAGTTCAGATTCCTCTTCAGTGCACCTTTAAGTTTTGTGCTCGCAAAGGAAACATCTTTTCTGGAGACCAAGCTGTGCACCCATGGAGCTGCTGATCAGTGGGAAAAGAAAATTGTGGTTGCTTTTCTCTAGGAATGAAAGCAGACCACCGACTTCCACGTGGGAGCGTCTTGGACCGTGTGCTGAGGACACAACGCCTGGGGTGCATCGATGTCGCTGCAGCCTACCCGTTGTACCGCAGTCTCAAGGATACCCTCCAGTGTGCGGGTGAAAAAGTTCCCCTGTGAGTTGTTCTTTGCTTGGCTTGGGCTTATTCAACTTTTTTTTTTTTTGGCATTGAATTGCAAGGTGTATGCACAGTATCACCATCTGTGTTTGGGTTGTCGCTCCGTGCTGTGAGGCTGAAATGCCGAGAGGCAGCAACCTTTAGGCTTTTAGAAGTAGAGGCATAATAAAATTAGAAGGAGATGTTTAGTGGTACTCAGTCTTCTTTCTTGGTGATGTTAACACAAAACTGAGGCAGTTTTTACATGGTCTACTCGACAAGTCTATTGTCGAGTAGAAATGTGCCCAGCTATACGGTATAGTCAAATAGGGTAGTTAGCTGTGGGAGCTCTGTTTGGGGTGCTTACCTCACGAGAGATGTCTTTACCACCGCTTTTGTCAAAGTCATAACTTTCATCTTTCATGCAGGGATGCGTCGTTGAAATGCGTTGTTGCATGAATGCAAGAATGAAGCGGCTTTTCCCCGTCCCTTCCAGCTAATGGTGTTGGCCGATTCTCATGACCTTGCTAGGGTGACAATGCGGGAAGTGGCTGATGATCCCCCCATACTAGCAGGGTCATGCGAATCGACCGATGCTATTGACTGCAAAAGGGTCCTTTGACTGAGAAAAGACCCTTCGTTCTTGAATTGTATCAGACTATAGGCCGGTGTCACTTTTATGTGCTATGTGTATGTTGCGCCTTGTGTCTGTGTTCTTACGAGAGTGGCAGAAGTCTGATAATGCTGTTCTTTCCAGCCCATGGCTCATTGAGAGCTGCACTCAACCATTTTTTTTTTGTCTCGGTACTCTCACGGGCAGCGAGTCTAGTTTCACACTTTTCACCACTTTTTTTCTTCTGCGTATTTTGCTCAGGGCCGAGTACCTGAAAGATGGCCACCCTGCGCCTTGTCTACCCAAAGCTGTCGGCTGTCGTGACCGTCAGAACTACGAGACAGACCACGTGTTTGCCTGTCGCAAGGTACTGGTCGCTGTGCTAACACTTTTAAGGTGAAAGCCTTTAGTCGCTCATCGTTGTCGACAGAAGGTTGTTAGCAGAGGTGCCACGCTTTTCTAGTCAGACCAGAAAAAAAAATCTTTGTGCACGATGGGATTCGAACCACCGTCCTTCCGTTCCGCAGCCGAGCGTGCTAATGGCTGCGCTACTTCCTGCCAACACATACGTAGTTCTCCTGGTCTAGGACGCTGCAGAGTGTTTGCAGAAAGGTGTCGAATCAGAAGGATGCCTCCCAAACGCCCTGCAGCTTCCCCAGCATTTAAGATTCACAAACAATTGTGTACTTAATTAACATCTTAACCACACATCAGTGACACAAGCAGCAACACTGCACTTAAGGCTTTCGCCTCACTGCGCTTTAGGTCAACAAAGTGCCCCACTGAATTTTTTAACTTCGTCTTGACTAGGCTGCAGAATGGTTGCAATTCTGTGCTTAACAATTGTCTTGTCAGCGTAACCATTTTGCATGCCAGAAGCATAGTAACTTTCAAGTTCTTCTCAGGCTGTCTAATGCCGAAGAGTACGTAGTGAGGAAAATTTGCCTAAGTATTGCCAGTCATAAAATGATTTATATTTTATGTCTGCTACTCTCTCCACTGTTTTTGCATGTTTATATTTTAATTGCAGTTTAACGTACTGCGAAAATTTTGCAATGCTTCTACTTTTATTGTGTGCTGCTTGCATTTACCGTACTTGTATGCTTGTGAAGGTAACTGAGTCCTTCATCTTTACTTCTCCAGATCTGGGAATTCTTGGTGGCACTAACAGCTCGTGACTGCTCTATCATGCTGTCTCTGCAGAGGCTGTCATCTGCGTAAGCTGTTTTGTTTCGTTTAATTTAGCCATACAAAGCTAGCTGTCATGCACAAAGGCTGATGAGTTCTGGTACTAATGGTAATTAATTAGTGGCAATTAGATGCTTGTTGCATTTTTCAGTGTATTCTCTGCACTTGAGTTTGACCACATCATGAGGTAGAAACGTATGAACCTTTGTGTACAGTGCACACAATTGTAGTGTAGGAACACATTCAACGTTTAATGTGAATTAAAGCTTAAATTAAAACTTTAGGCACAAGCTATGTAGCACAATTGTAGCGTAGTTTCAGTACTTGCCAGTACTTTCAGTACTCTTGTAGTTTCAGTACTTATCACATCATGAGGCCCAATGTACTGTCATATGCTGAAGCTCTGTGTACTTACTGTTACAACTGACAGATGCTTGTCCCTTTTTCTCGTATGTTTGCATCATTTGGTCACATTGAGCTTTGAACAATCTAGAACCACAATTTTTGTGAGAATTTTAGGCTAGGCTAGGCTAGGCTAGGTTAGGCTAGGCTAGGTTAGGCTAGGTTAGGCTAGGTTAGGCTAGGTTAGGTTAGGTTAGGTTAGGTCAGGTCAGGTCACGTCATGTCAGGATAGGTTAGGTTAGGTTAAAGTACTAGGTGCTTTGCCTTAATGGGTCATATCTGAGCAGTTTAGAAATCACATTGTTCTAGACTGCTGTTGCCAGTGTTGTCACATGCCATACATTTTTTTCCCCTCATTGTATATCAGGGCTAAATTGCAGTCTTGGGAGCAGGACTCCGTTGTGGAGGACAGCTGTGGACAGGCCTACCTCTTCTCAGTGGCCGTCGTAGACCTGGATCCCAAGTCGGTGGACAAACTTGAGAAGGTCTACTTTGACGACTGCAGCATGATCCAAACTGCTTGTGCATGACAGTGTGGGAGCTTAGTGCAACCATATGTGCCAAGTGGTGGCTCTTGCTGGCACTGATGTTCTCTTATTTAGCCGTCACCGATTTTAATCTAGGAAATGGTCAAGACCCGATGATGCTTGACAATCAAGGGCATGTAATTTTTTGTGAGGAAGGTTGTAAAATTATTGTGATCAATGAGGCATTAGATCCTCACACTGGTATTTTCTGACATTTCCTTTTAGCTTTTTGATGGATTAAATTTTATAGCTTCTATCCGAACCTGTTGAGAAAAATTATCATTTCGCTGAAATACATGGTTGCTACACAGGTTTGGGAAGGATGGAAATGTTCTTTGATTATGTAGGGGAAGAGCTCCTGGTTTTGTGTTGTTCTACCTTTATGTGGCATTGGAATGCTTTGGGGTGCAAAATGTAGTGCCACTCTTGGCCACTGTGTACGCCCAGGTGAATTGTCCAATACATTTATATACATGTATTTATATACATTTATATACATAAATGTATATAAATACATTTATATACATAGTACAGTCGCCGTCAAAAGTAAATGGAAGGCGACTTTGTAAAAGAAATTAATTTCTTTAAATCTAAAACATAATGGTCCATGTTTGTTGGTGCTCAGTGCCATTCAAACAGTCACGATTAGTCTGCAGATATGTATTCAAGGATGCATGAATTGAGCGGGCAATGATTAAATTTTTTCGTTAATATTGCCTTCCTTTTACTTTTGACGGCACCTGTACATAAATTTCCAATACATTTATTATTTTTAACATTTTCAAATACATCCTGCATCGGCACCATAAACAGGGTTGTGTGCCAGAATTTATTGTATCACGTTTAAAAAAAAAAGGAATGGCATGCCTTTCTGCATATATCATTTAGTCCCTGCTTACGAGTCCATGCACACAATGCTTTAAGAGGCATTTTTATATCCTTATGCATCAGTATTACAAAGGTATTCCAAGTAGACTTTGTGACTTTCTGTGGAGGGGAACACTTCCCGTGCCACTACAGCACTTCTATCCTATTTCCCTGGAATAGAGGCATTATAATGACAAGAAGTGGGATGTATCCATGACAGAGGACCACTGCCAGAAATGAGAAGTGTCATGCAGTGCTCAGAAAATAGCCCTTTATCTGTCAAGAGGAACAGTCATGCGATATTGCATTTATATCTACAACTTTACTAAAGTCAGACCTTGTCAGTATGTTGACCAAGTTGCACATGTTTCAACATGCTGAATCAAGGTTTATTACTGGTGCTTTTGCTTTGTTGTCATGTTTTAGCCGTCATTTCTGCGAAGTTTATATGCAAACCGGTGATATGCCAGGGCTGTTTCTCATGTGCTTCTTTAACTCTCTTCCTGGTGTTGTGAAAAAGAACATGATCTCTCGGCAGCCTATTACTGCCTAAATTGAATGGCATGTGGAGGCTGGAGGTACCCAACTTCCATGGTGCTGTCAATTCAAATCAGTCATTTTGTTCATGCCAGAGCCACTAGACTCTGTGCTAGCCTCTGCTTTGGGCTCAGAAGAGATAAGCAGTAACGGGTTTTCACGCAGTGCGGATAATGTCAGCCATTGTACCTGTGAGCCCAGGCATTTAACTCTACACTTCGAGGCTCTCTGCAGCCGTTTTCATTGTGATTGTGTCGTCTGTGGCAGGAGGTCTTTTGCAGTTTGTCAGTTGGTTCTGCATGCCTCTTATGGTTCCCTGACTCTTATATTCTAAAGCCATCGAATCCTTACTGTAAAACCTAATTAGTTCAATCCCAGTTAAGGGGGAATGAGGGGATCGAAGCCAACTTTTCTATTTTTGAACTTAGAGTGATGAAATTTGGCAGGCTGGCTTAAATCAGCATCAAACAATCAGATATAAAGTTTCACAATGACAGCTTCAGTAGCTTCCCTTTTATCATTGTTTATATGCTGTCCCCATGTTGCTTGCTTGTGGAAAGCCTAGCATGAAAAAAAAACTGGCTAAGGTCTGTAAACCCTTTTAATATGTACTAAGAAGTGTGGTGTAAGTCAAGACTCTTATTTTTTTTTTTAATTTCTCTGCTCTTTTCTTTTTAAAGGACACAATATGCACCTTCTTTTATGTTTAGAGTGTATCATGCTCTAATTACCATGTAATAAAAACATGTGAGCCTAAATGGCAAATCTGAGACTGTCTTAACGCAGACCACATCTCAGTGATCACAACAAAACAATCTGGGTAAAAATCTATGCTCTCATTGCTGTGCTATGCTTTCCACGAGCAAGGTATTAAGCTCAAAACAAACTTTCGAGAAAACAAGCCTGAAAGTTCTAAGCTAGCAGCCACTGTCTATGTGCAGATGCTGACAAATATATTTATTTGGAGCGCTTAAAGTTTATTTTTGGGTGAAATATTTCAGTACAACATAGAAAGAGTGTTGGAGATGCCAAAAAGTATACTTTTCAAAAATCAACTTTTTTCGTGATTTTTGTGATCTGATCACCAAATCCCCCCTCAATTTGTAAATCTCGATAATTTAGACTACTGGCTTGGCCCCTGTGGATGCCCGTGTATGTCTATGGCTTTGGACACAGCTGGCCTCGCACTGGTTTTAGTTCGAACGCATTCCAGAAGGGAGGCAGTGTCGATGTATGAATTGTTTGAGCAACCGATTGACCAAATGCAGCTCCTCAAGCCTGAATCATATAGTAGTGCACGCTACAGCAGATGTAACGTCGAGTTTTCTTAGCTTTGCCACCAGCCTACGGTGACTGCAATGACGTGCATTTACGTCATGTCTGTGTGCAAGGTTCTTCAGTTCTTTCAGTGCGCCAAAACTGCGTGTTTGTCATGTACTGTTTGCGGTCATTGCAGTGAAGCCTTCTCATACGTGACAGCACCACTTGAAAACCGAGCCTTGAACTGAAATCAAAGTGAGAACAGAAGTGCTGGCGTACCTAATTTGCATTTGGCCGAACCACACTTTAGTATATCGTCTGCCCTTTTTTTTTTTAAACTAATTCAACTAATGCGACCATTTTTTTGCAGTCCCGTCCCATGAGATCGAAATTAGTGACGCTTTACTTATTATCGATTAAGTGGTGTAAATGTGGAATGAAAGGCTTGTAAAGTCAGTGCTTCTACTGTGGCAAATTTCAACTCTACTTTACAATTACAGGTGGCTGGCCAGCTTTAAAAATGGTGCATTAATCCGACAATCATCAGGAGCCTCCGGAAAGTGATGTTATACATGGTCTTATGAGGCCTTGCGCTCAGTAAAGCGTTATGCTAGTTGGTAGCACATTAAAAGCGAAATGTACCGTATTTTCCGGTGTATAAGATGCGGCTTTTTTTCAGAAATCTTGCTGGTGCGTCCTATACAAGGGTGCCTCTTATACGCTAATTTTTCGCGTTTTTTTGTTTTTGTGAGTTCAGAAGTTAACTCAGGTTCATGCTCAAGCTTTTTTCATCGAAAAAATATCACTACCAATGACACGGTTGTAACGCGGTTAATACTTCAACACGGGGACCGCTGTGCGCAGCTTTTCTTAGGTGAACTTTATCATGAAACAGCTGGGATGACGACTTCCGGGATCACAAACACGCAACCGTTTCGGAGGCCCCTAGCAAAAGTAATGTGAAATGCCAAAAGATGAAGACAATCGCTCTTCTCGCCATTGTCAAGACAAGCCGGTGTTCTTTTTTAGCCACCCTTTGCAACTTTGCTCCGTGTACGTAGTACGAAGAGAATGCTGCAGCCGTGTTGCCGCCAGAAATGGGCGAACTTTTTGATAGCGTATACGAAGATGAAGACTTCATAGGTTTTAAGTAGAAATAAAATGTTGTTATGGACATAATGCAGAGCGCTTTCGGTTTTTCTTTTTTCTAAAACGTGGGCGGGTATAGCGTGAGTGTTGCCATTTTCAATCACTTAGCGTGGCTTAAGAATTTGTCACAGGTACAGTGAATTTCGCGATGGTCGCTCAAGCGTGTTTAATTCTCACTAGCCTAACCGGTTAAATTGGGGTGCGTGTTATATACCAACTTTTTCAATGACAGCCTGCATATATGGCGGGTGCGTCTTATACACCGGAAAATACGGTACCTTGTGCAGGAGAATGACACCTCAGCTTTCTTAAAGTTTGCTTGGTAAAGTTTGTGCATTTGTCACGTGCTGTTCGTGGTTTTCGAGGTGGAGTCTCCTCATATGTGCCAACACTGTTTGTGAGGAGGCTCTGCGCTACATCATCTCACTATGAAAGAAGCCACGAAAGCCTCGACTATTATGCAGCAGTTCTGCTTGCACACTGCAATGTGCATGTAGTAGATCATTTAATAGAACTGTGAAAAATTGCACATGATACACGGAGTATCAGTTGTCGGAGTGTCACTTGAATTAGGTGTGGCTGTTTGGACACCTGGCACTCGAGACCAAAACTGCTTGGGCTGTTTCGGCTCTTTCTTCTTTTTCTGTGCCCTGCTTGTTTGCGTAATAGGAACTGGCCTAAGGAAACAAGCAAAAAGCATCTGCAAAGCTGGTGCTGGACCTTTTTAATCAAGCTATCATGGAGCTTTCACACAGTTTTACGGCGACAGCTGTCAGCGGCTCGGACTGCGAGATTTCGGTTGTAGTGCTATCCGCATCATGAGCAGCTGTGGGATGAGGCATGCACGAGATGATTAGCACGTGCTTTTAATCATGAAGCACATGCTGGCAGGAACCTTCTGATTCGACGTTACCATGACCACCATCTCACATTTATTTATTTATTTTGTGTACCTTCAGGGCCAGAGGCGCAATAGAAGGAAATTACCCCAGTGAAAATTCAGATAGCAAAACTAATAGCCTATTTGCTCATTGAGAACTAAAAGGCAATCAGTTTAATAAGAAATGCATCAAATAGGAAGTGTGATAGGCTACTAAGCTTTCTGATGTTGCAAAGTAGCATTCGCAGGGCCATCATATATACCTATATATATATGTAGGCAGCCTTCAATTGGCTTTTATAGCCCTTGTGAACAGCTCATCGATATGTACTGGTTGGCGAGTTGATCAGCAAAGCTGTCTAAAAAAACATCATGACAAAGTATTCATATGTGTCATAAAAAAAAAGGTTTGCCTCTGTTTTAACAATGTCAAACAGAAGTTTGACACTGTTACCTGAAGACCGCAATAACTGCCAACGTCAAAGAAGTTGCCACTGTTCGTGTTTTAAATTGTACTTGAATGCTCCCTTGTGGACAATTTCAAACCCACTTCAGACTAATAGAGGACTTGTACAGCGAATACAAGAATGTATTATAATTTGCGCTGGGGTAGCGACATGTGTGCATGGGAGAGGAGGTTGTGCACGGCCCTTCTCTATGTGCTGGCGCTCCAACCCTCTAGCTGTCACTAAATTTCACGTTGTCGTAATTGTGGCACCAATTTTTTTTTTTCACTATGACTACAATTTGCTTCCAAAGCTCCTGCATACAGGTTTCAACTCCTGCTTTTGTTAGTGCAATGATTTTAGCACATTTCTGGCATGCTTTTTCTGTAAAAAAGGGGGACCATAACAGGCATGCAAAAATCAAGGCTGCAGATCGCGGGCTCATTTTTTTTTCAGGTGCTTTCTGTTACGTGGACCGTAAGATAATGCTGATATGAGACACATTTGTGACAAGTTCAGCTTGATGTTGTCGGACTTTAGTAAATGCTGCAGTCTTATATCGGCCCTAGTCGTCGAGTGTGCTCACGCTAGTGTATTTCCGCACTACATATTCTGTGATTGTCATTAACATGTGATTGTGATCCCAGAGAAGATACTTAATGTAATACTGTTGCGGTAAAATAAAGTACAACTAAGTTCAGTCTCGGTGTTTTGTACTACTGGAGATTTGAAGATCAACATTACTTGATGGCAGACACATAGCAATGCAAGAAAAGCTATTCAGCATTCTCTCAGGTGCTCTTGGTCTGTCAAAATCAGCAGATATATTCCTCGATGGCAGCTGGACCACGGTTCATCAAATTAAAAGAAAGCGGTGATCGCAGTCCTGCTGTGCTTCCAAATACAGTACCCTTTATAACAATGAATTTGACACTCTAGTAGGTCGTCTCCACTGTTCGCATTTCATTGCTGCAAAACACATGCCCTATGGTGTCACACACACAGACATCAATACAATCTCGAACACATTGGGAAATGTAACAGTTTTAATTAATTTCAACAACAATATGCAGGGATGTAAAATACCCACTTTTATTTATTTTTATTGCATAATACAGTATCACAAACCTTAAAAATTTGCATGTATTGTAAAAAAACATGTGAAACTCTAGGAATGTGTTGCGTGACAAAAGCTTTGCTCGATATAAAAGCTGCCAAGACATGGTCGCATGGCAGCTCGCATGGGGCACAGAAATAGTACCATTTGGGCGACATTATTGCTCAGGGTGCGGAACCCTCCCTTTCTCTTTTTGCCAGCGCGTTCTCCATCTGTAACCACTCTGTGCCACCTGAGAAATTGCATTAATTTCTAAGAATCTCAAGTTTCACCACCACGACAATAAGCTTAGCAAATAAAAATGCACCAGACCAACGGTGCGGTCACAAAAGTATTTAAAAGTATTGATCACAAAGGCAAAAAGGCAAAGGCAAGTGTGTACAGGGTGATAAACTGACTACCACAAACCACAAGTCGAGGAGATTGCTTGTAAGATCCACCCAAACTGCAGATGGCGTTAGTGCACACAGATCTTTATGACTGACCCATGTGTGTCGTAGCACTACACTTTCAAAAAATGCAGTGGAACCCAGTTTATTCAACAACCCGCATTTTACGATGATTTGGCGCCGGCCTGGCAAACCTTCCATGGAGATTACACATTGCCTCCATTATGTGACGCAAAATTATACGCGCCCCACCTCGTACGACGGCCGGCGGGAACTGTTCGGAATGAAAGAGGCTGGTGCAGCACTTTATTGGCAGGCGCCACATCGCCCGAAGGCATTCTGAATTGGAATTATGTAGCAGGCATGGTCGCAAACAATGCAAACCAGAGCATGACTGCCTGCCATTACCAGTCCTGTACTCCGCGCGTGCGACCTGCAGTTACCGGTACCAAGTGGGCTCTTGCCTGGCCTGCTTGTTCGCTCGCTTCACCGGTGAAGGCGTTACGGGAACCAGTTTTACATTCATTTCAGCAACAAGCTATTGTGAAAGTGCCTTTCGCAGTGGCTTGAGCGCGTAGTGTGCTGGGTCTAGCGACACCGAGTCCCCTTTGTGACAAGAACGCCCATTGTAAACAGTGCTGCGTAAATGGCGGAGCGACGGCAGAGCAATGGCAGTTGTAGGTGGAGTTTGAATGCCACATCGTTGGCATGCTCGCATCTCGTGTCATTTGGAGCAGCCCTAATTCCGGTGCGTCATTCAAAGCGTCACTTCTAGGTGCACATGACCCCCTACCTAACGCACAGTCACAGGGGCACACGCGCACTTCTTCCACATTGAAATGCCATTTGGCAATGCAGTCTCAATACCAATTCTCGTAGAATGAAAACGGGCGCTCTTATAATGCGTGGGTGGGAAAAAAAAAATGGTTCAGTTTGACAGCCTGAGCAGCATCTGCATTTCATTAATGCAGTAGCATTAGAACCCCCAAGTTGTAAGTATCGATACGTCCATCCGTCTGAAGCTTTAGCCGACAGGTGGCAAAGTGGTGAGAGAGAGAAATCAACCTCCATTTTCAGGGGGAAACGGAAAGAGAAAAAAGTGGGAGAAAAAAGACAAGAAGGTAGGATGTAGCAGGTGGGGGAGGGTGGAACAGGGTACGGTGATTGATGAGCTGGATCGCGCCACCTGCTTGCAAGGTCTGAACCCACCAGCGGCTGCTCCGTTAGGGGAAAGCACTAATGCCAACACATACCCTGTAACACCAATCGCACTGATTGTCTACAATTTTAACGCGAGAGCGTTAAGGAGCTCGTGAGGCAGAAAAGCCGGCAGTGTCGTTGGCGGCGCCACAGTCTAAGGCTGCTGCGGCTCCGCTGCTTCGTTCGTGCCTGAAAAATCCCAGCAGCACCAGCGGCAAAGGCCTTGCACAGCTGCTCCGTCCATGCACAGAACCGGCACCTCCTCACCAAGCGTGGCTGCCGATAAGCGG
This sequence comes from Amblyomma mixtum, assembly GCF_055824585.1. Classification (NCBI taxonomy): domain Eukaryota; kingdom Metazoa; phylum Arthropoda; class Arachnida; order Ixodida; family Ixodidae; genus Amblyomma; species Amblyomma mixtum. The sequence goes on from NC_143013.1 coordinate 82,818,093, forward strand.
CGGCGGCCCGGTAATGCTATTGTGTTCTACTCTTAAAGGCGAAGCTTAAGCATCCTCCATTTTTTTCTTTTTTTTACATGAATGCATCCACTGTGCGAGGTTTCCAATTATGTAATGGTTCTGCGCGGTCCCGTGAAAGTTGTTTAATTGGGGTTTTACTGTAATCTATTCATCTCTTCCGGTTGCAGCACTGTTCTTTCAAAAAGCAAGCACCTTATTATGGCATCTCCTGCATTATGAGGCTTTCTAGTTTTCCACTGCATTATTACAAAATGATCTGTAAATGTAACCAACTATCTCTGCCCTTGATAGTTCTTTTGAATGCCAGTCAATACACAGCCCACAGAGAAGTAGTAGCCTTGCTTTTAACGTGTAACAGAAAAGAGAAATGGAAAATTCACGACATGAATCCTGACCTGCATTTACATGGTGTCCACACAGAGGTCTATGTCAGCATTCACAGGCTTCAGTTGTAAACTGGACTTCACTTTGCGTATGCTTACTGCTATTTGAAAAGGTACGTTGTGGCAGCACGATTTAAGAGCATGCTCGGTTTTTGCCGAGGAATCTGGAACAATGAACACATGGAAGCAAAAAGCTGTGTTCAACACCTATGGCAGCCATGTGTTCAAATTGTGAAATGATTCAATCCACTGCTGAAAGCACACTGTCATGATCACAACATGAGGTCACAGCTAAATAAGCCTGGTGCAATGTGACTTCAGAAAATGGTACTTGAGTACGGTAAAAAAAATGACATGAACCAGTTCCGTGTTACCGCTAATGAAATGACAACTCTGGCTGGTACCCAGCTCACCACCCTGTGTACACACACACACTCCTAACCATGTCCATGAAGGCTAAACCATAAATGTCATTAAAAGGTAACGTGCCAGTGCACTCGTTAAAACGGATAAAATGCTAAAGTAACGTACAGCAACCAAACCGAGGCAGGGGAGATGTCAGTGTAGGTCACAACAAGATGCAACCCTTAAGCTAAAATCTCAAAGGAAACAAGCTGCACACTTAATGTACAAGCGAGATGGAGAATGGAAGAATGCCTTCACAGGGATGAGCAATCGTCTTCAGAGGCTTGACTTCATAAGTGGACCGAGGAATCTGTGGTAAGATTCGTGCACCTGGGAGAAAAAAAGAGAAACAAAAAATTAACGCAAATGTTCACAGACATACATGCATGCATGCATGCATCAATAGATTAGATAGATTAGATTAGATAGATAGATTAGATAGATTATATAGATAGATTAGATAGATAAGATAGATAGATAGCTAGATAGAATAGATTAGATAGATAGATTAGATAGATAGAATAGATTAGATAGATAGATAGATAGAGATAGATAGATAGAGATAGATAGGTAGATAGATAGATAGATTTGATAGATAGATAGATAGATAGATAGATTAGATAGATAGAACTTTTATTCATGTCAATTGTCAGACAACATAAATCAGGCCTACCAAAGCCTCAAAGGGCTTGAGTGGCAGAGCCTGGCAGACAGCGAACTTTGCCAATCAAAGGAAAATAAAGACGTTGCAATGAACTTTGCAAAAAAAAGAAAAAGGTCAAGAAACGTAGTGAAACAAATATATAACTATTACAACATCAAGAGAGATTACAGTAATTTGAAATTAATACAGTAATATAGGTGAAATAACTACGGGGCAGGAAGCAACGCGGAGACATACCGCAATGTTTTTTTCAGGGTGTATTTAGTTTTCATGCGGAGTACAGTAGGTGGCAAGCTATTGAAACAGGCAGGTACATAGTAATGACGTGTGCGCTTTCCGTACCGGGTTGAGGAGCGAGGAATGCAGTAGCGGTATTTTGGTCTTGAATCCCGTGCAGGAACATATGGAATGGTGAACTGACTGTACCAGAAGTGTTTTAGCACAATAGTTTCTGTTAATAAAGAGTTAAAACTTGGAAGCTTTAGTCTTCTAAAAATACCAATGTCATTACCAATGGACAGGTCGTAAGCAATATTCTTTAGAAGCACACGCAAAAGCGAATTCACCCTGTGTTGCCAGCTAACCGTGCAGTGACCATAAACAGTAATTCCGTGCCTAAGCACACTATAGGCTAGAGCATGTGAAACACATTTACGGACAGAAAAAGGCATAAAATATCTAATGCATCCGTTCATACTCTGCCTTTCGGATTCCATGCAAGTTTGCCTTCGCTCACCTGCAGCCTGCACCTCAAGGAAAAAGCAAGTGCCGCTAGAAGCCACAGGAACAAAAAGATAAAGCACACACAAAGCGCTACTTTTAACTTTCTTTTGAAACACTGATCTGCTGCAAAGTTGACGGAAGCGCTTGAAATATAAAATTGAAAGTAGCGCTCTATGTGTGTTGTCTTCACGTCTCTAAGGTTTTCTGCTGCACTCATTTGTTTTTTCCCTTCCCACTGAAACATGCCTGACCAACTTGCCGAAATGTTTAAGCTTAAACCTATATCAGCGAATTCAAGAAATGCATATGCTTGGCTTATACAGGGTGTTTCACCTAAGACTTTACACAGTTTTTAGAAATGGGCTTTTTAAGTTAGAAGAGCGCTTTTTTCGGCATAGCATTGTCAGCGGCGTAGTACATCAGAATACAGCTAAGACGTGCTAACTAGCATGCTAGCTAACTAATATTTAATAGTTAACTTTTCAACTATTACTGTCTAGCTCCTTAATTAGCATGTAGCCCACGGTAAGTAATATCCATATCAGTAAAAATTTCGAGAATGCGATTGCCCTCGGCGTAGTGGCCTGATAAATTTTGAAGATTTTGATAAGTTACGTGCACTGCAGAGGTTGCTGTGCCTGCAAGCTTCTCAAAAATGCATGTATTTTGATGTGATGCAGCCAGAATTTGTCAGGCCACAGTGCCGAGGGTAACCGCACTTTCGAAATTCTAAAAACTGTTATGGACATTACTTACGGTAGGCTACACACCTCTCAATAATTCAGAAGCCTAACAGTAATAGTTGAAAAGTTAACTGTTTGATATTTAGTTAACCAGCTGTATTCTATGCCGAAAAAGTGCTCATATAACTAAAAAAGGCTATTTTTAAAAATTGTGTAAAGTCTTAGGTGAAACACTTTTATATTATATAATTGATTTCATTGCTCCAAAAATTTAATGCACTCCTTCAGGCAAGCGTAACACAGCATTTTTAGCTTCATCAGCTTTAAATCTGTTTCCTTGCAATATGGACACGAAATTTCTTAGACAAGACAAACTCAACGAATTTTGAAGCCTTTTAAAAGGGCTGGACCTAATAACTAATCGGTTATTTATATTCTTAGAAGTTTGACATGCTGGTTGCATACCTCCAGTACACCTGTAGTGCCTCAATTAAAATAGCTTGATTCTCCCATTTCAATTTTTCATTTGCCAGAAGCTTCCATGTTATTTCCTCATAGAAACGGGAACAAAGCTGGAGCCATTCCGGTTTATTAACGTCTAACCAGAAAAGGCAGACTGGAAACACAGGCCTCTGATACTAGGTTAGAATTAGTATTGGTTATGAAAATCCAGATCATCTAATCACCTGGGTCTTGTTGAGTGGGGCCTTCAGAGCGCTCTCGTACATGCGCTCGTAGACTCGGCCATCATAGGAGCCGAGCGCGCTACACAGCACCATGTCATGGTGGTCAAAGGCATCCACCAAGGCAACCGCATCGGGCCGCAGACTCTTGAGCAGCTCGGTTATGAGGCCAGAGATCTCTTCGAGGTTCTCGTCCCTCAGACCAGCCTGTGAGTCGACAAGAGGACAAAATTACCAGAAGGCATCCATGAGGTTCCCCTTGGGGGGCCTAGAGGAGGTGGAGCCAAAAGCTCAATAACGCTGTGTTGCACTCAAAGGTGTGGTTCTGAAGAATCGGAATAAACACGGTTACAAAAGCAAATTGCCTTCCCATAATCTGACGTTAGCCAGAGAGAGGGAAGGCGGCCCTTAACTGCGAATAGTCTCAGCTAACAAACCTAGCCACCAGCCAGGGCTATTGCAGAAACTTCGTGCAATGTCACTCCATCACACCATCCCTCGTGTATAGAACGCACAAAGTCAATATTTCGCATGCTTAGATGTTCATGACAGCTTTCTGCAGATGTATTCAACATTTTGCGAGACCTTTGCCAATGGTTGCTATGTTAGAATCTCATTTCTAACTCCATTCAATGATTAGTAACTTATAGAGAACAGTGCGTATGTACAGCAATCTATGGTTAAAATCTTAAAAAAAAAGGCATCATCATCATCATCAGCCTGACTACACCCACTGCAGGGCAAAGGCCTCTCCCATATCTCCCCAATTAACCCTGTCCTTTGCCAGTTGCGGCCAATGTATCCCCGCAAACTTCTTAATCTCATCCGCCCGCCTAACTTTCTGCCGCCCCCTGCTATGCTTGCTTTCTCTTGGAATCCACTCCGTTAGTTACCCTTAAAGACCAGCGGTTATCTTGCCTTTGCATTACATGTCCTGTCCAAGCCCATTCCTTCCTCTTGACTTCGACTAGGATGTCATTAAAGGGGCCCAGAAACACAATCTTAGTTAACTGTTTTGCCTGTTGATTTTATACAGTGAGTTATAATGGTGCTATTAGCGTCGGTAACACCGCGTATATTCCGTTTTTTAATATTTTAATGTCCCCCCAAAAACAACTTCATGGCTCTGATGGTGTCGCCACACAGTGGCGGGTTTTTAGCAGCGGATATGACATCACCTGGCGCGAGCTTGATGACCGGACAAACAGTAAATATACTGCAAATTGTGTGAATAAATAGAGAAACATTATGTCACCTGTCTGCGTTTTATATTATATCAACAAAGACAATTTGTTTGTCCTAGATAAAAGCCCTGCAAGGCAAGTAAAATAAAAATACACCACCAGGGGCGCTCTGGCATGGAAACAACGCTGCCAGTCTCACAGAGAGCAGGCAACCATGGAGTACAAACTTCCGCGACGTGCTCTGGCTGGCTGTTTTGATTGGTTGCGCCACGTGCCGTCATTGGGAGAGCGAAATAGGAGTGGGAAGCCCCGCCAAAATCGAGTTGAGGGCAGCGTTTTGTTTGCTTGTATTTTGAAATTTCTTCACTGAATAACTCCCGTTCCTGTGCATCGATTCCTGTAATTCTTTTTAAGTCAGCATCTGTGTGACATAAAGAACCCCCCTGAAGTATAGCCGGTATTCCCCCAGGCAGTGTTTCGCAGCCCCTTTAACCCGCATTTGTTCTCTCACCCACTCCAGCTGCTTCCAATCTCTTAACGTTACACCTATCATTTTTCTTTCCATAGCTCGCTGCGTTGTCTTTAACTTAAGCTGACCCCTCTTTGTTAGCCTCCACGTTTCTGCCCTATAGGTGAGTACCGGTAAGATACAGCTGTTGTATACTTTTCTCCTGAGGGACATTGGTAAACTGCCATTCATGATCTGAGAGAATCTGCCAAATGCGCTCCCCCCTATTCTTATTCTTCTAGTTATTTCCCTGCCATAATCCGGATCAGCGGTCACTTAATAAAAAGGCGATGTTGCACTTTTAGAACAGAAAAAAAATCAGATCCCCAAGAACAGAAAAACCAGAAGAGATACACAAGAACCAAAAGAAAAAAGAAAGTCATTTAAAATTATGCTGTACAGACCTCACCAGCTTTAACTTAAGCATGAAAGCAAACAGCCCGCAAGGTGTTATATACCGTATAAACGCGTGTAAGGGCCGCACACGTGCATGGGTCGCACCCCGTTTTCCCGAAGGAAATGCTCAGAAAAAATAAATCCGTGTAAGGGTCGCAGCCGAACTTTCCATGACCCAGGCGGGATTAGCCTTCTAAATGCACGCGCCGTGGCCTCCGCGATCAGCTCCAGCTGCGAGCAACGGTGCGCTTGGTCGCGGAGGCCACACGCGCGCACAGGAGCTTCCAAGTGCCGTCCATGGATGGCGCCCGCAGTCGTGATGATCATCATCATCAACCTTTTTTCTTTTCTCCGCTGCGTACTCCCGCTATCCACATCGGCATCAGTATCGCCAGAGGGGCCGGATCCATAGAGTTTCTTACTATTACCTAGAGGGAAAGCTGGCGGCGCTGCACTTCAGCCACCATGGACGCCCAAAGCATCATGGGGCGGTGAGCTACTTGTTGCGGAACAGTCGTAGTTTTTCGGGAACGCACAGTGGCACTACTAAGATGTTTCATTCCGAAAACGCTATTTGTGAGTGCGCAGACGACTTTCGCGCGAATGCAGTGTGTAAAAACCATAGCAGTAAAACCATCCGAGGCAAGCCATGCGAGTTTCCCTAACTGGAAGAAGAGCTGCTCTGTGATATGATGGAAGTGCGGAACAACGGTCATGCGCCGACAGCGGACATGCTGCGTGGCTTCTTTTGGGATGAGCATGCACCAGTGCACAGCATGAGCTCAGAGTCAAAACTCCGCGAGTGACGACTGAACTTAGAATAAATGTCACTCATTTTCTGACTGGTGTGTTTTTACTTAAAAAAACAATTTTTTTTTGCGCACATCGCGTGTATGGGCCGCACCCCGAAAATTGGCCCTTGAATCTGGAAAAAGAAGTGCGGCCCTTATACGCGTCTATACCATAGAAACCTCTTGTTAATTCAAACTGAAGCTTTCATCCTATGAACATCAAATGCATTAAAAAAAGGCTCACTTAATTTGAATTCTGCACAAGCTGAACATATTTTAAGTTTTCTTTGTGTTGGAACTAGGTATTCAGAGTCATATCTACAAATAACCACCGATACTATCTGCAAATGCAATGGGGCTGCTGTCGCTGGGTGGTGGTAAGGGCTAGGGTACGGCCCATAGGAATACATGTAAACAAAACTTTTTATTTTAAGTATAGTTTTCTGATTTCACAGTGCACCTATGAGGTAACCTCCTTTGGTAACAAAAGCCGAGTACATAGAACAGAATGTGAAAGTACGGGAGGTTATTTCAAAGCTGATTTACATCATTTACAATGCCATGAAATCTGCGTGCCGGTGTTACCCCCCCATTTGGAGTACTGAACGGGAGCGCTGCCCATATAAACAGATTTAAACAAAACTTTCCAAAATAATTTACTGATTTCACAGCACCCCTATAAGGCAGCTGTTTGTGAACAGTTGGTGAGTACTTTGAAGAAGAGCATGAAAAACTATGCAATGTCAGTTTGAAGCCAAAATCTTTTTAAAAGGTCACAATAAACGTTTGTTGTAACGGCGATATACACCTAACACCTTCTAGATGCTCAATCAGATGGACATTTCTCCTACAGACAAGCTTCTCATGCAGTCCGAAATGCCGCTGTGGGCGCTACATTTGCTCGAAAAGACAGTCATTCAAATTAGACAGCCTACATGGTTATACATGGAAGGCAGTTCCCAAACGATATGATAAGAGAGCCACACACCATGGCTGTCAATGGAGCAACAGATAATCCCGGCCACATTCGGCGTCTGTGAGCGCCCTTATGTTGGTCTACACACACTGTGCACAAGGCCCCCTTCTTGCAGCGTAAAACTGTTACTCCCAGCAGCTTTCCAGAGATCAATAATAACAGACTCAGGATTTTAAACAGCTCATATGAAACATACAGTCATATGTTGTGTCAGGCAGCATGAAGCAGCTGCATAGATGGAAAAAATTTTCAACGACAATTCAGACCAGTAGCCGTTTATCTCACCTTTTGCTGGAAAGAGGAAGTACTGCAACAACAACAACAAAAAAATATTCCAGTGACCGATGATAACAACATGCTGCACCACACATCCGTTTTGGAACAAAACGCAGCTATTGCTTGCTATCTTTGCTTCAAAACCAGACACTCCAAGAACATTGAAGGCTACACAACACAAGCATCACCAGCAGCCCTGCTACAAAGGCCTCTGCCACTGATCTCCAACTAGCCCTTTCTTGTGCCAGCTGTGGCCATCCTATCCCTGCAGGCTATCGAATCCAGTCTGCTCACTTAACTCTCTGCCGCCTCCTCTTATGTTTACTCTCCCACTCCGTTGCCCTGTGGGGCCATCCGTTATTGGGTCTCTGCATTACATGCGCAGCTTATCACCATTTCTTCTTCATTTCAGCTATGGTATCGGTAACTTCTGCCTGTTTCGTAACCCACTGTTCTTGTCCTGTTTCTCATGTTGCCCCTTTCTACAGCCTGCTACACTGCCCTCGATGTAATTTCAAGACTTTTCGCTAGCCTCCACGTTTGTACCCCGTGATGATAGGGGCACAACCACAGTGCACACATGTTGCCACCCGCTCAAAGCGCCAGGGGGAGCTCACCACCAGGAACAGGCCCGGTTGCTCGTAGATGCCGTGCAGCAGGTAGAGGTGGCACACCCTCAGCAGCACACCCCTGAGCTGCTCAGAGATGGCAGCATGCTCCACCCAGTCGAGGTAGTTCAAGCCAAGGAAGTAGTGGATGGTCGCCTAGTTGGAGGCAGAAGACGAAAAGAGCCGGAAATGCCACGGGCCGATCAACCACACGCACACAGACACTTCCAACAATGAGACATTACAACAAGCACTGGAACCAAACATCAGGAAAAAAACTAACAAATACTTATCCCATGCTGTGCAATGTGAGTACCCAGCAATAGCTGTTGCACTATGCTACGTGTGCGATGAAAACAATTTCAGTAAAACGAAACTATGTCACACATCGTGCTCCTTCCTCTAACCCAGGGGTTCTCAAACTGGGTTCCGCGGAACACAGGGGTTCCACGGGCTGTCTTCTTGTGTTCCGCGAGAACCCTCACTGGCCCTGACCTGGCAGCTGATATGAGACTGGCTCTGAGTGCTACTGAGCCACGCTTTGACTTGCTCTTAAAAGGGAAGCAGTACCACCCATCACATTAGTATTTGCATTAATCTGTGCAATCTGTGCAACCTCTGCAACTTTCCCTTTGCAAAAATGCACTCGACAACATTGCTGGTAAGTGAAAACGGGGGCAAAGGGGGGGCGAAGCAAAAAGAGACACAGTGCGTTCGCACTGTGTCTCTTTTTGCTTCGCACCCAAACCTTGCTCTTGGGGCAGGTTACGGGGTGACGGAAGCCATGTGCGGCGTCGGGCGGAGACAGTGGGGCTTCGTCTGCGTTTACGCAGAGCTCTTGCCAAAGGGACGCCGATCAAAGCTGCAGAGGCGGAGTTCTGGTGCAATCATCTCCAACAAGATAATTTGTGAAAAAAAAAAAAAGAAAATTTAAAAGATACTGGCGTTTTCCACGGCCGTCTCCCTCATCACACCAGAATTCAAGGGTTTTCAAGGACCCCACAAAAATTCCCAGACTCTCAAGGCCCTTGAAAACACTTCTTCCAAGTTCAAGGGTTCTCAAGGTTTTCAAGGACCTGCATGGACCCTGAGTGTAGTGCATGCTGGGTGCAATAGTACATTATGTAAAGGAATCGTGCTCACTCCTAGAGTGCCTAGAGCTGAAAATAGGAATTATATAGTATACCACACATCCACACAGGTCAGAGGAATAGCAAGGGGTACAGGTGCTACCACCATTCTCGTTTGAATAATACAGTCAAGCCCACTTATAACAATATTCAAGTGCCATGGAAATACCATTGTTATAACCAATAATTGTTATAACAGGGTTGTGCCGAAAAAAATAAAAGATGACAAACTTCAGAGCATTTACTGACAGTAAATAGCCGAAAGGGTTTTATTGTTCTAATGCCTGTAAAAGCTCGTTAATTCGAACTTCAGGAAACCGGAACAATGTTCACCGTTCACCGATGACCAAAGCACCGCCATTGCTGCGCCACCGGGAGCTTCGCGCACCTCCGCGTCACAGGAATCAAGCCGGCTTTCCGGAAGTGATTCTTATGGGAAATTCAAGAAGCATGCAGAACCAAGGGTGCTGTGACAGCTGACAAGCGAAAAAAAACTGCACTGGCTGCATGCATGCACACTGCACCGACTGATTGAGGGTACGCATGGCGTGCGTAGCCAATGCAGTAATGCAGCAGCTCTCCTGACGCGATGACGCCTGCCTCTTTTACTTTTGTGGCGTTGCTGCGCCAGCTTAGTCCATTGGTCGGCCCCACACGTGCGCGCTTTTGTGTTGTAAGCATGGTTTTGCTGGTGTGGTTGTAGCATTTCCTTCTTTTTTTTTCTATAATGGTTGACACTCAATTACCAGATTAAATTGTTATAACAAATGATGTGCCTTGACAGCATTGCTATAAGCAGTTTATTTTACCATAGAACACAAGGCAAAGCTGATGATGCCATGACTGACCATTGTTATATCCGATATATTGCTATAACCAGTATTGTTATAAGTGGACTTGACTGTATTTCATTTCTCCCCTAGTAATGCTGGTTAACTGAGCAAATGTCCGATGCATCATTCAATTCACAGCTCGTGGACCCATGAGCCTGCAGCGTTCAGAAGAAAACGCAGCACATACGCAACTTGTTCAGAGTAGTTCCCCATCTACATCACAGAAAGACAAAACGTGCAGAACATGCTGTGCAGTAGTAACTAAGCACATGCATTTGAGAAACGTTTCAAAATTAAACATTGTGCCTACACATTGTAAGATTCAATGAGGATTTTGATCTAGCTAGCTGGTTCATAGCTTTTCTTTGACAGATTGCCACAGTGCCATGGAACACGGACAAAAAAAGACATGCAAGACAGGACGGGCACCGTATCTTTAGAGAGCACTGAGACAATGGACAATCCAATGCAATGCGGTAACCACTTCCCGATACAAAAGTCAGGAATCTGCATTGGATTGTCTGTTGCCTGAGTGCTCTCAGATATTTTTTGGACCGCCATGGATAGGAACGTTCGAGAACACCTGCATGACAAGTGCATCGTCAAGATACAGTGCCCATCCTGTCTTGCGTGTCTTCTTTTCGTGTCCGTGTTCCATAGCGCTGTGGCAACCTGACAAAGAAAAACATTGTAAGATGTCCGGGGATGTGTTTTTAAAATGCTCACGCGATTCGGAACACGCAACATGCTTCACTCACTCTGGAGGCGATGATTAGATCAACCTGGCTTTGATTCCACGCCACCTCTTGAGTTAGCCCCTGGCTAACCAGACTCTTCACTTTCTTGTGAGCCCGATGAACATGCCTGCGACCAGCAAGAAAAAAAAAACAAACACAGCACTGAACATCTCAAACTACACTGAAACTTCAATTCATACGAAGCAGCTGCTACACCCACACAATGGTGTGACATGTGTGGGGACGCCTTCGTCCCCTGCGTTCGCTTTCCCTCAACTCACTAGTTCCCTGTGGTTAGCTCCCCCGCAAAGCACTCCTCTCGGTTCGGTTACTTTTAAATAACAGGGGAGGGAGCTCACGTCGCAGCGACACCAGCGCCACGGATGGCGTTTTGCTGCGCGTGCGCGAGGGATAGCTGGCTCTCTTCTGCTCGGGACAGGGAAGCGTGTTGGACGTTCACGCGCAAAGCTCCGCTCTTCGCCGCGGGCGTCCTCGTGTGGAAACATGTTTCCCCTCAGCTCGTCCCGTCCGGCCTCGGAGATATTCCCTCTGCCCTACCGTGGGCGAGCATTCGCTCGTAACCGTGCTGGTGAGTCAGACATCCTCGATTCCTCAGTGTATTTTGTTGCTAGCTGGCGTTATTGTTGTTATAGCAATAAATGCCTTGTTTGTGTCAGCCAGTGTGTCGTTCCTTTGTTCCCGCAGAGCAAGGCCCGCCGTGGTCGGCGTGCGCTCGGTAGCGTACGCGACCACGGGGTGGGGTCCACGCGGCTTTGAATTCTGTCAGCCGGGGTTAAACGGGGAGAACGTGTTTATCTCCCCAGTTTTAACCCCACACATGTAACGAAGAAACAGCAATCTTGCTCACTTGTATGCTGCTGCCCTGTAGAATGGTATGAGCTGTCTGATGGCAGCATGCCCCTTCATCTTGGCATTGAAAGGGGGCACATTCAGCGTGCTTGGTTCCAGCAAGAAGTGGAAGGCTGACTTGTTGGACGCAACCTGCGGCTGAGTTAGGCACTTCATCAGGTACCTGCATTGGCCAAAAAAAAGAACAAGAAATAGTGAGCTCAGGTTTGGCCTAGTCCACATCCTGACAACCTGACTGGTATCCCCACCAACAAGGCATAGTAACTGCTGTGCTAATCGGATTTGTAACAAAAAAAATGCGGCCGTTTACCCTAAAGGTATGATGAATTATCAATGCTAGCTGGTTTGCGAAGTGATTAAAGTACTGATGACATCGTGCATGACTGCCATTGCCACTGAACTGCCACTGCAGAAACACACATAGCTGCAGTAGCCTATGAACAATTGGGTAATGTAGAAGAACTTCTTGCTGGGCGAGTTGGTGCATAGCTTTCTTGGGATGGCGTTGCGCACACAAACAAACATACAGTGGAACCTCGATTATACGTCCCCCGGTCATGCGACGACCCGCATTTTCGACGAATTTGTGCGGTCCCGGCAAAACCCCCATAGAGACAATGCATTAAAAACCTCGGTTATACGACGCAAATTTTAGAAGGACCCCGCTTCGTACGACGGCTGGCTCGTACGGTCTGTCAAAAAAAGTCGTCAGCAAACGCAGGCCGGGATGTACCGTATTTTCGCGATTCTAAGCACCCCCCTTATTTTCGGAAAAAAATTTCTGAAAAAAAAAACTTCGCATGCGAATCTAAGCACCCCCGTTTTTGCGCGGATGAGAGCGTTGCCGAGGCCACCAAGTGCACTTGCTCTCTTTTTCGTCGAGCCTGTGCAGTCGGAGTCCCGAGGAGGCGTGGCCTGCGCGTTGTTGTTGCGACTGAGAGAAGGATGAAAAGGAAAGTGCACGGGCCCGCCTACTGGCTCGAGCCAAGCCACCACCGCTGCAAAGTGCAGATAGAGGAGAGTTAAAAGATCAGAGGAAAGATAAAGAGAAAAGATAAGACGCGCGGCGTCCCAGCAACAGATGCGTCCCCTCCGCTGAGCTCCGCTGATGAAAAAACAGATAAGCGGGCGAGGCCGCGCTCGCCCAAGCGAGGACAGCGGCGTCTACGGCGCTTTTTGTAATGGAAGTAATGGATGCCATGTGCCCCCACGAAGAGGAAGTGGACGACGATGCAGAGGTTTGAGCTCCCATTCCTAGTTACGCGGACGTGTTGCAGAGCGTCGACAACATCCGGCGCTTTGCTTGCGCGCGCGACGATGTTGGCGACCTACTGCCGGACGTGGCAGCCCTTGAAAGGAAGTTGATGCCCCGAGGTTGGGCAAAAGTGCAAAAAAAAATTACCGATTTTTTTTAAACGGTAATAAAGATTTTTTTGCAAATCTGTTTCAAACAAATGCTGGGTTTTGTCTTTTTTAATCTGATTGGCGTACTTGCCGCGGGCTTGAAGCTGGTCAACAGTTTTCGGCGCAAGACCGAGCGCCACTGGCCGTATTCTTTGATTTTCGATTATACGACACCCGGATTATACGACGGTTTCGCGCGGTCCCCTGAACGTCGTATAATCGAGGTTCCACTGTACACAGGAAGAGGCAGAAGACAGAAAGAGTGCAAACTATCAACTAGATTTATTGCTTTCGCAACAGAATATATATGCAGCATACACACGTGCAAAACAGAATAGGGAGAGGGGAAAAAAAAGGAGTGGGGGAAGGGGATAGCAAGTCAGGCCTGCATAGGTCAGCGAAAGCTACGGATAAAATTCCTTTCCCTATCATATAAGGTGACCGAGGTATCGCTAATACAATTCCCGCCTTTTTCTCTGATGTGGAAAGCTTCTAAAAGTTCGCGGGCTATTTTACTTTTGCTCTTGCCCAGAATCTTGATGTATTTGAGCATCGGCTCGCAACCACAGCATGAAATGCAATGGGCAGGCAAGTTCGCCCCGTCTCTTTTTCTTACAGAAAGTGCATGCTCCCCCTGCGCGCTCATTGATGCAGCGTCCAGTTTGGCCGACATACACGCGTCCACACTTGAGCGGGATTTGATACACCACGCCCGTGGTGTATCAGAAGACAAAGAAAGGCAAGCGTAGCTGTGACCTTGAGCGCTTCCGGAGTGCAAAGCAGACGGTGCTTCCTTACATGCATAAAGTTGCCCACAATTTAAAAAAAGTGGCAAACAGGCATGGTGTTCCGGTGGTTTTTTCGGCTCCAAAAAAGCTTGCTGGGTTATGCCCCAGGATCACCGAGGAAGGAGCCCCACGGAGCGCATGTACTATAAAACATGCGGAACAATACGTCAAATGTGCCACGGGCGTGGTGTATCAAATCCCGCTCAAGTGTGGACGCGTGTATGTCGGCCAAACTGGACGCTGCATCAATGAGCGCGCAAGGGAGCATGCACTTTCTGTAAGAAAAAGAGACGGGGCGAACTTGCCTGCCCATTGCATTTCATGCTGTGGTTGCGAGACGATGCTCAAATACATCAAGATTCTGGGCAAGAGCAAAAGTAAAATAGCCCGCGAACTTTTAGAAGCTTTCCACATCAGAGAAAAAGGCGGGAATTGTATTAGCGATACCTCGGTCACCTTATATGATAGGGAAAGGAATTTTATCCGTAGCTTTCGCTGACCTATGCAGGCCTGACTTGCTATCCCCTTCCCCCCACTCCTTTTTTTCCCCTCTCTCTATTCTGTTTTGCACGTGTGTATGCTGCATATATATTCTGTTGCGAAAGCAATAAATCTAGTTGATAGTTTGCACTCTTTCTGTCTTCTGCCTCTTCCTGTGTACGTTTGTTTGTGTGCGCAACACCATCCCAAGAAAACGATTGGGTGGATTCGCGAGTGAGGGGTATTAAATTCTGCGTCATGGCCCAGGTTAGGTCCTCCCGTTCAAATCTGGTTTCCCAAGCTGGCCTTCACTGAAGGGTGGAGAACAGAGGCAGCAATGTTTTTTTGCTCCGGGTCTTCCCACTCTAGGGGACATGTGGATGGGACGACAGCACTGATGACAACAACAAATGCAAAACTGGGAGAACTAAGCATACAATGAGAGATCCTCCAGGGGGGGGGGGGGGGGGGGGAGTAAATCTAAATACTATGTGGCCACGACAATCATGAGAATACTCGACACACTGTGTGCTTTTCTTCACAATGTACTAAAAAATATTTTTTGGTGTCAATACTGCATATTTGTGACGCCCAAGACCAAAGCTACGATGCAAGAAACAGCCACTCCTCCTCAACCACAACTGAACAACATTATCGACAAAACCCAGGCAACCAGACTTTTGGCACAGTCAAGTTGCTAATACAATATACAGCACAAACTTTCCCAGGTCACGAAACAGCTGGCAAGCAGAGTGGATAGATCACAGGCTAGAGAGCTACATTATACTCTCAAAAATGCCTCAAGTGCAACTCGAGATATTTTCTGAACATTTTGGGCTGAGCTTTAACCTCGTGATCAGAGTTCACTAAAATGGCACATTTTAAAATTGCCTCGTGCAGAAATGAAATGTCACATAGCTGCCAAAACTTAGCAGAAATGACCAGGATGGAGAAAAGAACATACTGTTCATGTTTCGGTTTGGTTTATTGAGGTTTAACGTCCCAAAGCAACTCAGGCTGTGAGGGACGCCGTAATGAAGGGCTCTGGAAATTTCGACCACCTGTGGTTCTTTCACATGCACTGACATCGCATAGTACACGGGCCTCTAGAATTTCGCCTTCATCGAAATTTGGCACGCGTTTCGGGTCAGCAGCCGAGCGTTGATGTTTCATAGAAATGTACTACACAAACTCCGATACATTTCTAGAGTTGATGCTTAAACGCAGACGTGATCAATGGTAAACGGAAAAGTAAAAAAGAAACTGCACAACTTTCAAAGTCAAACAAATCGAAACAGTGTGGCTCTCAACTTACCGTGCAGCCTGGAGGTACATGACTGTGTTTTCACCTTCATACGTGCAAGCAGCCACCGTAGTTGCATAAAGTCTGGGGAGGCCACTGATGAGCAGGAACCCATGGCCACCACAGGCCAGACGACAGGTCTCAATGCCCTTCGCCGCCATTTCCGAGCAGAAGGCCTTCAGGCCGGAGGAGATGGCGTGAAGCTGAAAAGGGGATCCACAGGCAGCTTTTGCAGACCATGAGGTGAAAGTGAGCTCAGCGCCTTAACTGCACCTGCTTTTAAACACTGAATACATGCAGCTGAAATGCAATGGCTTCAAGGAAGTCTCTATAGCCCACTAAAGAACAGCCGCTGCAAGCACACTCGAATACGGTGTGCACACAAAGGGCTCAAAGAGCGATGCTGACAGGACGGCCCCAGCGCTTCATAATCCCCAAGTTCCTGAGTAAACGACGTAAACGGCTATGATGCTTGCCTCATATGCGAAATACATATACAGTCTAGCCCGTTTATAACGAAGCCACTTATAGCGAAATAGCGGTTATAACGAAGGGATTTCAATTTCCCATTCCCATTTTTGCATTTTCAATACATTTTGGGTCCGGTTTTAACGAAGTAAATAAGAGCGCGTCAGCGGATATAACGAAGAGATTTAATACCAACCGAAAAATAATCTGCCAATCAACACATTTTTGCGTCCTTGAGGCGATTTTTTCCGCGAAAATAAGAGCAAAATTCGGCGGACGGCGTCCTTTCGTGGTGTCGTCTGCTCTCCTGCGGAGCGAAAGGTTGCTTCACTGCATCGCATGGCACGCCAGTCTCGTGTTGCGCCTTCCTTGAAGGGCGTCATGACGTAGAGCGGTAGAGCACGCCGCGCAGGGGAAAAATGTAGAAAAGAACAGAGACGATTTTTTTTTTCGATGACGTCGCAGAGAGCGGCCGGCTTAGCCAATTGCGGTTCTCTATTTCTCCTTATGCCTGCGGGTCTAAGCCACATGGACTTCGTTTTCGCCGACGAAGACCTTGTTGCCACCGAGGACTTGACGACTGAAGAAGTTGCCGGGAGTGCAATGGAAGAGACCTTGGCGGAGAGCGCCTCCGACAGCGAATGCGACGATGCTAGTTGTGCCCCTAAGCCGGTCACCGCCGCAGCGGCCATCGCAGCGTTTGACACGCTACGGATGTACCTCGGGAGTCCGGAGTTCGACCAGATCTTTGGTTCGCAGTTGGATGGTATGGAAGCCGCAATCCTGAAGTCCGCACTCGCAAAACGTGTTCAGGGGACGCTGGACGACTTCTTTCAGCGGACTGCACAAAATCTTTTCTAAGTTGGACAATGAAGCAGCTAGATTATGAAATCCTCTTCGTGACAAATGCAAGGGGAGCAGGAAAAAATTGTTCGTCCTGAGATACTCAGAGCAAAAGAAGGGTTGAAAACATGTGCTTGACAGTGGGGGGCATGGCCCGCCGTCGCCTCTGATGGCAGCCTTCGTTCTTCCATTTCCCTACCTCCTTCGCATAAGGTCACAGCGGAGGAGGCAACGGCAAAATGCGCTGGCATGTCAGCAGTGTGCACAAGGCACTCGCAATTCGATGACCATGACAGCAAAACGTAACAACTCAAGAGAAGTGCGTTGCACCAGTCCCCCGCGAGGTGCTCGGCAGTACTAGAAGACCACTTTCATTGCAAATAAAGGTGTTTCCCATGAGTGATTCACAGTGTGTTTATGGCGGATCCCTATAGCAGGAGACGAATTTCGATGCAGCGAAGTAAACTGTGAAGTAAACTGCGAAGTAAACTATGGATTTTACCGGCTTTATTAAATCGAGGCTTAACTGCACAGTTAAGCCCACAGGCATCTGGTGTGGGGTACAACAACATGGTCAAATACATATAGGCTACAGGAAATACAGAAAAAGGTCATTCGTATCATTGCAAATGCCCCGTTTACTGCTCACACTCAACCTCTTTTCGCATCATTAAAAGTAACTCCTATTAACGACCTATATAATCTATTGCTAAGTAAACGATATGAAAGAAAACGGAAAAATCAAGACGCATTCTTTGATATCACAGCTAACTTACGGCCCAAAGCTAATTACTATCCAACGCGTAACAATGACGTCTGGTATGTGCCATCCTTCCGTACTAATTATGGTCGTCAAATGCTGCGACATATAATTCCAATTCTTCTTAATCGGCGCAGTGAGCCCTGAGGACCTAACGGTATGGTTTTTTTCTTACTGCAAGTTTTTTCCTCCTTTATCCCGTTTTCTTTTGCGATTGTTATCCTTAGTTCATTTTTAGTGTCTTTGAGCGTTGCGTGTTAATCTTGCCGACTTCGACTATCTATAATTTCAAGAGGATGTTCACTAATCTTTATTGAATGATATTTACCTATGCACTGTAGTCTTTTTTATTGTTCTGTCCGTGTTCTGTTGCTGCCGGTTTTTATGTACGGGGGTGCGCCCCTCTGTCAAGCCAGTCATAGGCTTTTTGGGTGTACCCCCTAACATCCCTGATGTATTTGCATTTGTATAAATGAGAAAAAAATAAATATTGTATTTATACACTCGTGTAATGAACCGATCCTCCACTTCTGTCCTTGAGAGTTTGTTTTTATTTTTGACTTTTCGTAAAAAATGCGTTCTTGACCTTCAGGGCCATTGTTCAGCATGTTTGCTTTATCTCGCCGACAAGCGTCGCATCGTGCTGTGATATGGCAAATGCCTTACGAAGAAAATGATGCTAAACACTGTTGACACGGAAAGTGGGTGATGCGGCAATGCAACCTGTCGACCATGTGCTTTTGTTGATGATAAACTGACGGATAGACGGTTGGGTGGGCGGATGCATGTATGCTACGATATTTTGACTCTCACAAAAAAATCTGTCAAACTTTTCCCCACATAATGAACCATACCCCCAAATTGATGTCAACTTTTCAGGAAAAAAAAAAAGCTGGGTTCACTATGCAAGTAAATATGGCATCTGATTTGGTTAAGAGTTCCTGATGCCACCTGTCATTTTGTTTAAGAAATTATAAGCAAAACAGCATTTCAAGTAGAGCACAAAAATGAGCACTAATACTCAACGAGCCTTAAAGGGACACTGAGGAGAAATTGAAGTTGGCTTGTATCAACAAAATACCAGCTCCTGATTACAAAAACCCCACTCATACTGACAACAAAGCTCTTGTAACGTAGAAAAGAGCAAGAACCAAAATACAGGTATCGCCGCCACAGGCCAAACTAACAAGTACAAGCGTGATGACATCATAGGACAAAGCAGTGTTGCTAGAACCAATGGTTCTAGCAAACTCTAGGACCAGAGAAGCCACAAATCACTGAGGCGCAGCCAATGCATGCGCAAACCTCCTTGACGTCACCAGATGGCGCCACGTACCGGCAGCTATGCACGCGCCTGCAGCATCGGGACCAATCAGTGCCTGCTTTCTGGCGGTAGGCGGGCTCCCGGTATTCCGCTAGCGGTAACAAGGTACACGGTATGCTAAAGGTGTCTATTTGCGAGAACTTCGTTGACGACTTCGAGAACGAGATCCATCGTAACGCTGGAAAAACGCCAGTGCAAACATAAGCGAAGCGACTGTAGCGACGGCCGCAATAGCCGATAAATGCCTTCAACGTGCGGCCGGCGGTAGCTTTCTTTTTCGGCTGCTGCTAGGCCACACTGCTGGCCGCCAGAAATCCCAGAGTCTGCGTTACGTTATGTGCACGTCACGTTTCACGTCACTTAGTCCTGTGTCGTCATAGGAGAATCCCAAGTTTGAATCAGAGCGGCGGGAAAAACTTTTTCAACTTCGAATCCAAATTTCTTAGAAATAAATGCATCTTTCGCTGCCGGCCAAGTGGCAACAAAGCCATGACATGCCGAACTATCGGATTTTGCTATAAAAAAAATATTAATAGTGCTCTCCTCACTGTCCCTTTAATACAGTGAAATCTCGTTAATTCAGCGTTCAACAGACCAGAAAAAATGTTCGAATTATCCAAAAGTTCGAATTACTCAATGGCACTCAAAAAAAATGCCAAAAACCGCATGTGTTGCCGTTTTTATCTACTGAACTCCAGAACAATGCTTGTCTACAACAGAGATGAAAACCAAGCTCTGACGATTTTTCGTGGTTTCGTCAAGTGCTTTGCTTTGCACACCCAGTGAGGCATGTCGAAAAATTGCTCCAACATCGTAAAGGCCTCTGCGGCTCTTTTTGCAATGCGATGCAGCAGCAGTGGTGACTTCACAAATGGCCCTGTTGTGTTTTGAGGATACATCACAGCACGGACTGTGAGCAGTGCATTTAAGCCTACTGGAAGAACAAAAGAAGCACGCAGATGAGAGAAATAGAAGTGAGAGAAATATGTGCAGGTGTTAGAACGGCGTGGTGCCATTCCAAAATAAGATTAAAAGAGTAGTGATGTGTCAAGCAGCGTCTGAAACAGCACAATTAGTCGATGTGCGTGCCTGATGGCAGCCGCGGGATGGTGTCAAGTTAAAAACCCGCAACTATGCGGCTAAGCTAAATTTTGGCAAAGCGGACCTACCGATCGCCGTCATGCCTGCCATAGCGCGCACGCCTGAGATTTGTGGGCACCACTGCTTCATGCAATTGAGGTTTGGAGAGGTACAGGTTTGGTTTGGTTTATGGGGTTTAACGTCCCAAAGCGACTCAAGTTGTGAGGGACGCCGTAGTGGAGGGCTCCGGAAATTTCGACCACCTGGGGTTCTTTAACGTGCACTGACATCGCACAGTACACGGGCCTGTAGAATTTCTCCTCCAAAGAAATTCCGCCACCGCGGCCGGGATCGAACCCGCGTCTTTTGGGTCAGCAGTCAAGCACCATAACCACTGAGCCACCGCGGCGGCGTTTGGAGAGGTATGTTTGGAGAGGTACAGTCTTTGTCAAAAGTTTAGAGCCCAGGGGGTTCACTTCTAAGCTTTATATTGGGACTCCAGGAGTATTCATGGAAGTCCTACCTATTGCAGGAGGCAGTAGCAGAAATCTTCTCATGTCCAGGAAATTTGGAGCGCTAGAGATCCATTAAGAACGGCACAGTATGGCTCAAAAGAAAACCCCCTGGGCTCCAAACTTTTGACAAAGGCTGTACATATGGATAATTACTGGCTGCTTGGGTTGTACCTCGATGTGGCCCCCCGTCCAAATTAAAGGTGCACTGAAGAGGAATCTGAACTCGTCTTTGTGCTGCGGGAACTCAATCTACCCGTTGCGAGCATTCTTAGAAACTGCGACTTATTGCCCTGTGTGGCCGATTTCCCTAATTAAATTGGATTAACGTCCATCTCCCGCCTTTTTTTTTTTTTGAATTCTCCCCGTACGGTGGGCGGAGTCGACCAACGCGTGGAGTGCCTTTCAGCCAGCTCTGTGGAGGCTTTGCTTTCGCTTTATTTTGTTTTTTTTTTTAGGTTTCCGTGAATAAATAGTTTCATTCACAGATAATATAGCCGCAAA
The DNA here is from genome assembly GCF_055824585.1 of Amblyomma mixtum. Classification (NCBI taxonomy): domain Eukaryota; kingdom Metazoa; phylum Arthropoda; class Arachnida; order Ixodida; family Ixodidae; genus Amblyomma; species Amblyomma mixtum. The sequence goes on from NC_143013.1 coordinate 82,839,430, forward strand.
ATAAGCCCGCAGAAATAAAAATATGCGCGGACTATTTGCTTCTAGGGAGTACTACGTATTACTCCGCCGATGGCAGAGCGGCAAGCCACCACGGGACTGGGTGAAAGGCACTCCACGCGTTGGTCGACTCCGCCCACCGTACGAGGGAGAATGCAAAAAAAAAAAAAAAAGGTAGGAGCCGGGCGTTAACCTGATTTAATTAGGGAAATCGGCCACACAGGGCAATAAATCGCAGTTTCTAAGAATGCTCAGAACGTGTAGATTGAGTTCCCGCGGCGAAAAGATAAGTTCAGATTCCTCTTCAGTGCATCTTTAAGTGATGTAAGCCCAGCCACATCTGAATTAATGAGCATCTGACACCATAGACTTACACGGATCCACACTCCAAACTGAGGGGGTTGAATTAACGAGACTTCACTGTACTCAATGCAAATATCACTGGTGCTAGCATCAGTGATATGTGTATTTTTCCATTTGTTGCGCTTTTGCTCTACAACCTGTGTGCTATGGAATAGTACAAGTCTAAACATCTCCCCTGGTCAAGCACGTACCTCAGGCAGTGCGTGAAGGTTCCCCACTTCAAGCTCGTGGTTGGCCTGCTTGTAGAGCTCCATGAGGTTGGCAAACATGCCTCGCAGGGCATGACACAGTCCCAGGAGGGGAAACAGCTTGTACTGCTGTGCCTGGTAGTCCAAGATCTGGCACTCGCCTTGACTGCACACAAGCAATCAATTGAGGAGGGCTTTTCAGCAAAATTAAACTTTTTTTCTTGATGTAGCGTATAGTGCGGAATACAGGTCGAGGCTCTTTCCGAAAAATATTACCAAAAGGTCACCCCTCGACTTATATACCGGCCTTTGGCACAAACAGAATAGTCGTCTGGCAACATGTGGGAGCCGTGGACATTTTGGCATCCGCATCGTTATCGCTTCCATGCTGACGATTCTTTCCTTCCTCTTTGTCAACCGAAGCGGCTAAACGTTGACGGCGGTAATCGTTCTTGGCATTGTAACGTATTAATTTCACGACAGCCCGCAAAATGAGCACCGGTACTCGACGTCAGTTCACCACGGCGTTTAAAAAAGAAGTTATCGAATTCGCCTAAGATGGTTTGGTTTGGTTTATGGGGTTTAACGTCCCAAAGCAACTCAGGCTATGAGAGACACCGTAGTGAAGGGCTCCGGAAATTTCGACCACCTGGGGTTCTTTAACGTGCACTGACATCGCACAGTACGCGGGCCTCTAGAATTTCTCCTCCAAAGAAATTCGCCCGCCGCGGCCGGGATCGAACCCGCGTCTTTCGAGTCAGCAGCCGAGCACCATAACCACTGAGCCACCGCGGCGGCAAATTCGCCGAAGAGTATGGGAACATGTCCGCCCAGTGACACTTTGGCGTCTCAGAGAAGACGCGACGGGAGGACGGAGCTCGTTGTCATTCCGGGGGGCATGACTTCAACACTTCAGCCACTGGACGTCGTGCTGAATAAGCCCTTCAAAGATTGCGTGCGTGAACTCTACAATCAGTGGATGGCGGGCGACAACCCTCCCACCAGCCGGCTGCGCAGGCCGCCTCTCGCCACTGTGGCCACCTGGGTGGCTCAGGCTTGGCGCTCGCTGCCCGACGATATGATGGTAAGGGCATTCAAGAAATGTTGCATTAGCAACTCGTTGGACGGTACCGAGGATTAATTGAAGCCTCTGCTCTTATTAACTTAATTGAAGCCTCTGCTCTAGGTTCCCACCTTTCTCTTTATTTGCGCCGAACTGCCAGGCGTGCTGCGTTTTATATCCGAAAATTCGGTACAATGGTTTCCCAATCAGGACCTTGGTTAATCATGATTAAACTGGGCGAAAAAAAACACGGAAATACAGAAAACACGTACACACATAGTGCGCTCCATGTGTGTACATGTTTTCTGTCTCTGTCCGTGTTTTTTCGCGCAGTTTAATCATGAACGACAAGCACCAACTAGCCCGCCAGAAAACCCACCTTGGTTACCGGCAACCGTGCGTTTGAAGGTAATGCCTTATACACCACAAAACATTACCATCTCGTTAATACGCGCCCAGATTTGGATGGAGGAAGAAATTTTGACTTTATTTCCGATCATTTCAGGCCTTCTATGAATATTGCCATCGCTCAGAGACGCTAACCAGCAATTGAATGCTTGCACGGATGTTTAGCTATGATGTTTAGGCCGTTATCGTGACGTCACTCTGCTTTGTGCAGCCAAATTGTGGCTTCAGTTTCCTTGTGAAGCGAAAAGCTTCACTACGAGGGTCGGAGCCGAGCTTCGCGTATGCCGTATGCCGCGGCCGAGTGACGTCACGCGCAGCGCAAGTGGCGACGCAGCCGCGCGCTACTGCGCATGCGCACCGCCTTCTCACCGCCGCTACAGCTGCGCGCTTCTCCTCCTCGCTCACCGTTTGACCTTTCGTTGCAGTCGCGTGTTGCCCGCGTCGCAGCCGGCAACCCTCCTCTCCGCATTCCTGCGGGCAGTTTTAACCGCGCCGATTTCTGCCTTCTCCTCCTCTGCCTCCATACAGGCAGTGCGTGGACGGCCGAACGCCTCCACCGTTATCGTGGTGCTCCCAGTGCATTGTGCGCGAACTGCGACAGCCATGACGTCAAACCAAACGCAACTGAAGCTTTTCGCTTGTATATACAGGCTTAACCAAAGCTAAGCCACTGCCTAATTTTTCCTTCCAGCATTAATCTTGCTTCAATGAGTACATTGAAAAACGATTGCAACAAAGCTAGGCATGTGTAAGAAACGTAATCTGACTGTATGCTATAAACGTTAACAACCTACTGCAGATGCCCTTGAAATAGGCAGCGACAGCGGTGACTTTACCAGCGACTTACCGACTAAGTAACGCACTTTATGATGACTAACATGCGTTGGCTTACTTAACTCTGGCGATAAGCCGAAAACTTGATGCGAATCAGCCTGCCTGGACAATAGTTGCTCCACTTGCCTTCTTTTTCGACAGTTGGCTGCATCCAACTACCACAGCTCGAGCTGCAAGCCATACAACTAAATTGGTTTGGTTTGGTTTATGGGGTTTAACGTCCCAAAGCAACTCAGGCTATGAGAGACGCCGTAGTGAAAGGCTCCGGAAATTTCGACCACCTGGGGTTCTTTAACGTGCACTGACATCGCACAGTACGCGGGCCTCTAGAATTTCTCCTCCAAAGAAATTCGCCCGCCGCGGCCGGGATCGAACCCGCGTCTTTCGAGTCAGCAGCCGAGCACCATAACCACTGAGCCACCGCGGCGGCAAATTCGCCGAAGAGTATGGGAACATGTCCGCCCAGTGACACTTTGGCATCTCAGAGAAGACGCGACGGGAGGACGGAGCTCGTTGTCATTCCGGGGGGCATGACTTCAACACTTCAGCCACTGGACGTCGTGCTGAATAAGCCCTTCAAAGACCGCGTGCGTGAACTCTACAATCAGTGGATGGCGGGCGACAACCCTCCCACCAGCCGGCTGCGCAGGCCGCCTCTCGCCACTGTGGCCACCTGGGTGGCTCAGGCTTGGCGCTCGCTGCCCGACGATATGATGGTAAGGGCATTCAAGAAATGTTGCATTAGCAACTCGTTGGACGGTACCGAGGACGACATGCTGTGGGACGCAGCCAGCGCGAAGCAGTCGTCTTCGGACGAGAGCTCGGACGAATGAGGAGGCGACCAGTCTGGTGGCACCAGTGAATAAAACGAAGTTTTGTGCCTCATAATTTTTATGTTGACTTTTTTGCTTCAAGGTAAGGGGGTCGACCTATATTCTGCACTATACGGTATTCACATGAAAATTTGAGCATATTAAAAATTTTACGACTACCCTCACAAAACTCCACTGTTATACCACCAGAAAACCATTTTCTACAACATATAGTATGTACTGTTCCTCTCAATTTCTTTTTTGTTCAAAATTTCTGAATTTTTATTTCACGAAGCACAAACTTTGGTTTCGAATTTCTGGGATGCAGCGTCTGCAGATATATCTGAGAGCGAGAGCAAAATTTCATACAGGAAATTTCAAGCTCACAAATTTCAAAGACAAAGAATGTGTTAACCTGTATTATGATGTCAGGAGTGCAACAAAACAAACGGAGTCAAAACAGATAAAACTGTAGTGAAGAAATCTGCTCCGCAAGGTAAGTATTTAGGGAGAAAACTGTAATGAAGAAAAATATCCATTTTTTCGAGTGTTTCCCCACAATGCAGAGCTGCCGTGGTTCACGAAACAATTTTTTTAGAGTACTTCTCAGTCGATTTAAGCAATCAAACTTCAGGACAGCACAAAAAATTATGGCTGAGGCTTAGCTAAGGTTAAGCCTAGTCAGATGCGAAGCATATTGGTGGCTAGGCTTGGTAATACATGGCTTTCCTTGGTTGCATACTTGGTCATTTTAATACAACCACTGGAAGCCTTCGTCGTGGGGGAAGACAATGGCATGGCTACAGCGGAACGCTGACTAACCCTGAGACGCGTGTTGGGTGAGCGCCTGGATTGCCATGGAAGCCGCGTCTGCCTGCCCGGTGGAGCGAGCGTTTCACCTACACCGAGTGTGAACGCGCGTTCGAAATGCGCGGGAATGCCGCTCGAGAACATTCCGGCGTCTGTGCGATGGCATCGTCACGACGACCTCACGGTGTCACGTGGCGTGACGGCTAGGGGTCCCACGGCGACGGCGCGAGGTGGAGGCCGCCTCTCTCATCCGATGTCACGTGGTGTGACGTCACGGTGTCACGTGCTGTGACGTCACGGTGTCACGTGGTGTGACGTCACGGTGTCACGTGGTGTGACGTCACGTGGTGTGACGTCTAGGGGTCCCACGCCGACAGCGTGAGTGGTAACTCTAGCAATATGCTTCGCATAAAAAGAACGAGGCATAAAACTGGATACAATCATTTTCAAGGAATCAATAATCTGGCCATGTTTTGGGATTTCAAAGCCGCGTCTCCCCTCAAACCAACATCACTTAGGGCTTCACCAATGCCTCCTTTATTTTAATGCCAGACACATCCTTGACTTTGCAATAGGACCATTTTGGACGCCTCAATTCGTTAATTTGTCACAATGCATTGCCACGTATGGGGAGCAGTGGCTTGAGTCACAGCACAAGCTGCTAGCAAAGCTGGCAAATTGCCCTCGTTATAACAGACTGACATATGGTTGTGAATCAAAGTCTGCTGTAACAGTATTTGGATTCTGCACACTTCTTTTAAGACATTATCAAGGTAATGAGACTACACTGTACTAGTCATGGTGCCCACCGTATAACCCTTTTCGCACCAATTTTTGTGGCTGCAAGGCAGATAGTATCTTGGTGCATCTAGCACACAAAGAAAATGCCACATGGTTTCATCTTCGCATTAAACTAAGCCACTAACTCAACTAAAGCTAGTGGAACATCAATGGTAACAATGCAGCCACAGATGCAGCACAAGACGACACCTACCCTGGTGTAATCTCCGACTGCCTCCGCACTGCGCTGTATCGCATGGCGATTGTGCACGCACGGGCAATGTTGAACGCAAACATATCCAGCAGCAGCACTCGCACAAACACCATGGTGCCATAGTTGAGCTTGTCGCTGGCAGGCTTGACATAGTTGCCTTCTTTTGTTACCTGTATGACAGAAAAGAAAGTTGAGCAAAAAGGGCTAGCATGCACAATCACACGAGAACCTCTCTCATGAGCAATAGAAGAATGAATACTACAGGCTTTCTTACATAAAGGTGTGCCCTAATGCAAATTCTCTGGATGAAATGATGGCACATATAGTTATTAACTTAAGTCACAATCTCGCCGTAAAATTGATCGCCTAACACTATTTCACAAGCTATATCATCACGTTATGCTTCACGTCGCATCGATCACCGCCACAAGGTTGGCATCCCAACATGCCACACCAAATCTTTTCAGTCATATCTTCCTCGCACATCTGTGGAATGGAACCGCCTTCCCCCCCCCCCCCCCCCCCCCCCCCCCGATATTGCAGCCATTGCAGATAACAAAACCTTTCACGACGCAATAGCTAACATTGTTTGTTCTGAAAGAAGTTGATCATGTGTTATATCTGTTTCCACTGTGTTATGTACATTGGTTTTATGTTATTTTCGCTTTGTGAATGTTGTTTGTTTTAATCTGGAGAAAATTTATTTTGTACTACCTGTTTGCACTGTATTGTATTCATTGTTCTTTATCCTAATTAACCCACTCCCCTCTGTAATGCCTTTGGCCCTGAGGGTACAATAAATAAATAAATAAATAAATAAAAAATAAATAAACTGTATGTGTCTTACACGCCTGTGGGGTTTGACATTTGTGTTGGCACTAAGAGCCACCCTGAGGCTGTCACAGAGCGACAGACACCAAAGGCACATCATTAGCAAGTTGAATGACCGTAAGACAAAAGCACTAGCAGGAAATTCAAATGATACTAGTACATACTGTTTGCACACTTTTTCAGCTGTCAGATCAACCTAAAAAAATGCAAAACATTGCAGAAGAGCGTTCTGACATGCCCAATTTGACAGTGCTTGCTAAACGACATGCTAACTGAAGAGATCGGTTCCAAGAAATGTTCATCAATGCAACCGTAGCAATAATGCTTTTCAATTTTTGCCTATCAAGGGTCAATGCAGCATAGAAACTTATAAGTGTACTATCATCATTTGTTATATTTTTGCCTCGCTGATTACTTTTCGGGAGAAAAATCTGACCAAACGGTAGTTCAAGTGTAAGGCTTGAGGAACTTTATTTAACTACATTGACACTCCATTGCACTTTTATAACATAGCTATGAAATTTACACCATGCAGGAGGTCACCACAAAGTACCTTATTTTCATGCCAAATTATGCAGCAAGCTATGCATGATAATTTATTTATTTTTATTTATTCAAGTTACCCCTAAAGGCCCTCCAGAAGAGGGTATTACATAGGGGGGGGGGGGGGGGGGTACAATCATAAGTAATCATGATACATTTTAACAAGTGTAACAAAACAACGTTAATTAAAACATAAGGCACCACACAAAGAAAAATTGAACACTAACAAAAACAGCAAACATTTACACATTTCCGTCACAGCGACAAAGCTCTTGGAATTTTTTATTGTCAGTTTCTGTGGCGATGACTGATGGCAAACTATTCCATTCAGTGATAGTATGGGGAATAAATGAATTGGCATAAGACGATGAGTGACAGTTTACGCGTTTAACTTTGAAAGAATGATCACGGCGTGGAAAGAGAGCATCAGGTGACTGAAACAAATCACGACGAAGGGATGGGTGGTGATAAAGCTTATGGAAAAGGGTTAAGCGAGCAAGTTTACGGCGATATGACAAATCTTCCAGTTCGGCACGTTTTTTTAATGCTGAAACGCTTGTGAAGGGTGAGTAGTCTGAAAATATGAAACGAACAGCACGGTTTTGCAAGGATTCAATGTTAGTGATAACGTAGGCTTGAATAGGGTCCCAAATGGCCGCAGCATATTCAATTTTAGGTTGTATTAGAGTTATATAAGCAAGCTTTTTAACGTGTATAGGAGCGTATCTGAGGTTACGTTTAAGAAAACCAAGTGAGCGGTTAGCAGATGCTAGGGTGAGGTCGATATGGTGATGCCATGTTAGGTCAAACTGAAGGTGCACCCCAAGGTACAGGTGCGGCCAGAATAATACGGAGCACAGGAAGGGTCGCGGAGCAGCGGAAACGTGCTTATGCGCGCTGCCTAGCAGTGGCGACAGGAACTATCTTAATTTGGACGCGGCGAGATGGCGCCGGTAGCACGAACCCACTTTTTCCGCAGGCTTATCAACATCACAGCCTATAGCATGCAATCCCTTGCTCTATGTTCGACTGATACTCTGCTGACAGTGCCATGCGCTTCGTTGCCCCGTTTATTGCATCGAGGAGCTGCGCGCGCTGTAAACGGGCGCAAGACGGCCGTTTTGGCATTACGTGTTATCTCGGCCCTTCAGTCCGCGCGGCCACCGCTTTGCAGTTTAGTCGACGGCACGCGACACCGAGGCTGAAGTGAGCACGCCTGGATGAAGGAAGCACCTGGCGGTGTTGCCCGAACCAGCTCAGCATCTTTCGAACAGTGATAACGGCAGGGTTGCAGCAAAGAGAGGGGCTCGGCGGCAGGCACTCTCGCTGCGCGCGGATAGCCAGGGGTGTCTTTGTTGTGCTGATAGGTGGCGCTTAGATGCAGTTTCTGCATTCTTGGCCGCCTTTCGCGTGCTCCGTATTATTCTGGCCGCACCTGTACTTGTATGTTGATGTTAGTTCCACAGTATTGTCATTTAGAATATAAGTGATTGGAATGCGAATAACCACAATTATGCGAGAAAAATGCTGCAGACTGTACCTGTGCATTCTTCATCAGCATGTTTTCCCTTGGAATGCGGACGTTGTCCAGTTTGAGAAAACCGTTGTCGGCAGCCCTCATTCCCATCTTCGGACCAATTTCACCCACCGTGATTCCTGCAGCGAAAGAATTCACGGGGGAAAAATTCTGAAATGGCTACCCCGTGTAAAATGATGGGACTTCATATTCAAGGTAAATTATTATTAAGAACACACTGCAATTATCCTTTTTCCTCCAAACACCTGAAAAAAAAAAAAAAACACTGCAGAACCCTCAGGGCTACACGGTCGTCGCGCATACAAAGCTTTATCTCCCTCAGACACTAAGTAAGAATGTGATACAAAACGTCATAGGTCCACTGCACTGACCTCCAACTAACCCTGTCCTGTGCCACCTGCGGCCATCCTATCCTCGCGAACTTTCTAATCATCCCATCTGATTCTCTGCTAATCCTTACTGTGCTAACTTCTCTAGCAATAATCCACTCCAATAACCTAAGGGATTTCACTTGAAAGAGGACTGCAAGTTGAGAGAGTTTGTTTGGTAGCACTGTAAAAGCAAACAGCGCGAGGAAGACAGGACAGAGAATAGACCCCAACACCACATCTGCTAACTCATAATTGAACGTCTATTAAGAAGAAAGGCACTGAAGAACGGGGCTATCACCCAAGGACCATCAGTTATCTGTTCTCCACATTACACACCCAGCATAAGTCCATTTCCACTTCATGATTTCATCTAGGGTATCAGTAACTGACATTTGTTCCTAAACCACCCTTATTTCTTCTTGTCTCTCACTACAGATGAGCCTTATTTGTGCAGACACTACCAGCGATGCATACAGCTTGTCAAGAGTTAGAACTCACCTCACAGTGAGCTGCCGACAAGCTGCACTCTCCTCTCTACTTCTATCTACACATGATGTGGGAACGCCTTCATCCCCTGCGTTCGCTTTCCTGCAACGCACTAGTTCCCTGTGGTTAGCTTCCCCGCAACGCACTCCCTTTAGTGGGGTTACTTTTAACTAACAGGGAAGGGCGCTCGCGTCGCAGCGACAGCAGCGCCACGGATGACGTGTTTTGCCGCTCGCGCGCGGGGGAATACTGGCTCTCTTCTCCCTGGGACTCGGATAGTGTGTGGACGTTCACGCGCAAAGCTCCGCTCTTCGCCGCGGGCGCCTCGTAGTCGGAACTTGCTCCCGCCGCCCCGTCCCGTACGGCCTCGGAGCTTATCCCTTTGCCCTAGCGTGGGCGAACATTCGCTCGTAGCCGTGCTGGTGAGTCGGACATCCTCGATTCCTCAGTGTATTTTGTTGCTAGCTGGTGTTATTGTTGTTATAGCAATAAATGCCCTGTTTGTGTCAGCCAGTGTGTCGTTCCTTTGTTCCCGCAGAGCAAGGCCCACCGTGGTCGGCATGCGCTCGGTAGCGCTCGCGACCACGGGGTGGGGTCCGGGCGGTTTTGAACTATGTCAGCCACGGTTAAAAGGGGAGAACGTATTTATCTCCCCTATTTTAAACCCCACAATATCTAGATGAGATGGCAACAAGAGTCCTGTGCAAAGACACTTTGCAACATGGCTTTTTGAGGCAGACTGTTTTGCATCAATGATGGTGGCACCACAAAAATGGCAACTGGCAACTCAGGTCACAAAAAGTGTGGGAAAAAAAAGACAGCCACTCACCTGGAAGAGGTGTATGATCGTCCATGCTGCGTATTTGCACCATGAATGGGTGAATCCCATAGCACTTGCCCTTTGTGTAAAGCTGAGCTAGCACAATAGCGTGGTTAGCCGTCTTCCCCACTGGAAGCGAACAAAAGAGTCTGATGAGTAACCAGCCAGTGAGGGTATCGTAAAGATATAAGAGGGTGACTGGGAACCAAGAAATGCTCACAACTTCCAGGCCACCATTTTATGGAGGACAGGTTGGGTGTGTTCAGGACAAACTCTTCTCGTTCGGGGTCGTAGGTCGCACGCGTTTCGAGCCCGCGAATGAATGTTCCTGAAAAGCAAATGACTCGGTGTATACTAATAAGCTACGATAAGAACAACACAGACATCACCACGTTGCTTTCCATGCCTCACAGTACATGCAAGGAGAGAAAAAAAGGGAATGATTTCAAGAAAGTCAAGGCACTGGCTTGGGGCGAAACAATTTAGCTTCATTTCAAGAGAAATGTAGCAAACCAGCTTTAGCAATAAAGCACTATGATGAAATCGGCCGTGCTCCTACAGAACAACATCAATTTGAATGACACATATTCCTGGTGAACATTTTGCACCAACAACTGCAGTCTAAAAACAACAGTTAACATAGCTTTGCAGTTTAGGTTATGCTTAATACCCTTCGTTAAACAATGTACATTAATAGTAGCAGCACATGCTATATGCAAGTCATACCTTTAAAATAGAGGCAAAGGCCCCGGAGGATTTCTAAGTGTTAATCATAGTTTCATTGAAAACAAAAAGGTGGCTAAACACAGTGAATGCCAGTAAACAATAGGTACACCTCATATGCCTACATGTATGCGTCATAGATCAAGGAACCATAGACTAAGGAAGAGTGCATAGGACTTGTTTATCAGTCAGCATTTAGTGGCATCATCTTCTAATATGCTTCGCTGCTTTCACACAGTTAAATAAAAATAAGGTATCACAATACAAGACTGACAAAAGCTACACTTGAAGTATGTTTCAGGAATGGCATGTAGGTTTGATGATACAGTAATAGAAAAGTTACGCAGAAGGAATTCCCACAGTCATGCACTGCAATCGGACCTCCTGTATCGATAAATGTGCAAATGAATTTTGAAATATGCAGCAAAAAAATGCGATCGGAAATATTCACAACTACCATAAAGATGCACCAAAATACTACCAAAAACAAAATAAAGTGACTGGTTAACAAAACAAAAGGTGCAAAAAAAAAAGCAGGAACAGGACTCATATTGTTTTGGTCCAGAAGGTGACGTTCCAGCTCTTATTTAAACTTACTTATTGGTTTGAAATCTTTTAGAAGTGTATTCTAAAGTTGTGTTTCCCAAAGTTAGTTGAGGCCTTCAAAAGGACAGGAGTCTGTCCTTTTTTCACAGCTTATTTTTGCTTTGGAACGATGTATAAGGCATTAATAAACATGAATCCCCACTGCAATTCACCTGTTCCCAACAAATAACCTACAACTGAATTTCTTTTCTCATGTAATTTCAGTTCTGATTTCAATATCGAACGGTGGTAGCGACATCCCGAGAAGCTACGAGATCACACGAGGCGTACAATATATTCCAGTTCTCACATGCCTCACATGACATCTCACTTGTATTCGTTTTTCCCTAACACAATCCTGGGCTGGAATAAGCTTCCGAATGATGTGGTTTGTGCACCTGATTTCGAAAGTGCTGTTGAAGCGATAGTCTTATTTTTATTTTTTTTTTAGTTTTTTCCAGGTCTCGTGTGTTTACCAGCACTGTGCCATCACTCATGCTAGTTGTAAACTCATTTAGTCTTCTTTTAATACGTTGTGTTATCCTTGCTGACATGTTTTCCAATATCTTCTTTGCATTTGTTATTGTATATAGTAATAACCCCCCTACAATAATGCCTCATGGGCGCTGTAGGCACTTTGAATAAATAAATAAATAAATAAATAAATAAATAAATAAATAAATAAATAAATAAATAAATAAATAAATAAATGTCATAACCGCAGTTTGGCTGCTGAAACCAAAAGCAAAGCTACATTACAGAAGAAATTCAATGATAAATTATGTACCAAGTACTGGAAAATTTCACATGATGATCCGTGCTTACCAACATCCTAAGCACCATCACCAAAAATTAGGTATGTCTACCCATTAAAAAGAGAGGAATTACCATGACCAAGCTCAGTCTGTGCATAGGATCCAATAATCTTCATTGTGAGGGCATCAGAAAGCCATTTCGCCTGCTGCTCCTCATTGGCGTGGCCCATGAGGGCAGGAACAAACATCACAAAATGGACATGCACAGGTGTTGAGTCATGTAGAATTGCATCAGCAACAGTCCTGATGTAGAAGAGAAGGGAAAAATCAGCAATTACAGACAAAGAAAAGGCAATTGCACAAGCCGGGCTATAACTGGGACATTTTAGTGAAGCATTATGGCCAAATGTGATGCTCTGCGGGAATAACAGATGAGGCCCGAAATGCTGCCTACGAATGTCAACACATAAATAAGTCGCAGTAGCACTCTACCTTGCTTTACCACCTTTGTTATTTTGGCTACATATGTCTGTCTGTTAATGTCACAATGCAGCACATCAAGACACAAGAAACTCCATGCACGATAAGTGAAAGTATGCTGCCCAGAAATGAACAGTCACCTTTAAAAGGTTTGGTTTGGTTTTTGGGGTTTAACGTCCCAAAGTGACTAAGGCTATGAGAGACGCCGTAGCGGAGGGCTCCGGAAATTTCGACCACCTGGGGTTCTTTAACGTGCACTGACATCGCAGAGTACACAGACCTCTAGAATTTCTCCTCCAAAGAAATTCAACCGCCGCGGCCGGGATCGAACCCGCGTCTTTCGGGCCAGCAGCCGCGCACCATAACCACTGAGCCACCGCGGCGGCTTACCTTTAAAAGGAGTAGAGCTGTTTAATGGTTTGACAAAAACCACCGTTAGGGTGGACTTTTTTTTTTCCTGCAAACACTCAAGAACCAAATTTGCTGACGGTGGACGTAATCAGCTGGCGACAAGTAAACTTTTCACAACACATCAATGACTTCTGATGCTTCACGTTCTTGGTGAATGACGAATCAACAAAAATTGCTAAGTAGTGCTGTACAGATGGGTTCATGGTATGGTATTTTATGCTATGCGAGGTTTAGCGTCCAAGATACGGCGTAAGGGTGGCACTATGTGATAATTTTGACCCCCTGGGGTTCTTTACCTTCCATTGACATTACACAGCACATGGGCATTTTTGCATTTTGACCGCAAATAAATGCATCAACTGCAGCCTGGGTTTGATCTAGTGATCTCACGCTAAAAAGTAGAACACATCAGGCACTGACTAGGCTACTGCAGAGTGCAGATGGTTTCAGAGCTATAAAAATGTATGGTTTCTCATCAAATGTGTCTTAATAAAAAGGGGCTGAGCATGCAATGAATTCTGAACAGACAAAATCTTCTTTGTCTCATCAGTTTGCACATAAGTGTACTATGCAAGAAGACACCTCCATCGCACAGCAATGTTTCTACTTCATATGAGAACAAGCATGTTCAAAGGTTACCACAGTTTTGCAGTTTTAATTATTGATACACTAATTTGCATGCAAATACACTCACAAGATTTCCCTGGGGTCAGAGAGAACCATAGCCTTTTGGTAAATTCTGAGGCATTTTTGCAAGGCGTCTGCATATGCCTCTGAGTAGGTGAGGTAGCAATGCGGGACGTCAGTCTTGAACTCTGGGTCTTCATGAAAAAGTTTCTCTGGAAGTGAACAAAGGAACTGTTCTTTACGGTCCACAAGCATAGTCAGTTTTGGCTGTTTAATTCAATTTTTGTGTATGGGCATTAGATCGGAAAAGGGCAGTAATGTAAAGTCCACAAAAAAATTGTTACAATCTTACCACGTTTTGTTCAGGAAGACATTAAGAAAAAAAAAAATGGCGAAGGATGGATGGATGGATGGATGGACAGGAGCGCCCCCTTTGAAACGGGGTGGTGGCAATTGCCACCATGCTCAGCTTTTCTTTCTTTATTATTTTTTTTGTTTACTGTGTTGGCAATTCTCATTAAGATTCGCCATCACCTTTACCTACAGTTTTCTAAAATTCTAACCTTATGCCACATCTCTGCTTTTCAGCCACCAATCCTCCAATCGCTTTTTGCTGACTTCCACTGCAGATTTATTTACATGACCATTGTTATCTTTAAACCCTAGGGCCTCAGAAAGAGTGACTGTGCCTGCATCGACATCCGGATGGATACCATCACATTTGATTATGAGGTGTTCAATTGTTTCCACAGATCTACCACACACTGCACATGTGTCATCTTCTTCGTTAAATTTCTTGTTTTAGCTGCGCATTCTAAGACACCCTGATCTAGCTTCAAAAAGTATGGCACTGCCTCTTGAGTTATCATAGAAAAATTCTTTCCTGATCTGCCTTTCCCAGTATCGATATAGTTCTACACTATGTTTCTTTTCCATTGAATTCATCCAATTTTTAACTTCCGCGTTTTTAACCTGTCGTTTAATGCTCTTTCTTTCTCCGTCCTCATGACCGGCATACTTACTGGTTAGTTTTCTAGTTCTTTTCCGCCACTGTGAGTCAACGTTCTTTCTGTATAAATATTTAAATACCTTAGCTGCCCATCTGTTATCGTCCAATTTCCTCAGGCGTTCTTCATATAGTATTTTACTCTTAGCTTCCCGTGCTTCGAACGAAGCCCAGCCCATATCCCCTTGTACTGCCTCGTTTGTGGATTTGCCGTGGGCACCTAGTGCTAATCTTCCAACAGCTCTCTGATTTACGTCTAATCTCAACTGAACTTCTGCCCTTAAGCACAGTACCGCATTGCCGAAAGTAAGTCCCGGCACCATTATTCCTTTCCAAATACCTCTTAGTACTTCATATTTGTTGTACCCCCATAATGCCCTATGTTTCATTATCCCGGCGTCTCTTCGTACTTTTGCCCTAAGAGCCTGTTCATGCTTTTCCGTGTATATCTGCCCTTCGTTTAGCCATATCCCGAGGTATTTGTATTCGGCCACTTTGGGTATTTCGTGGCCTTGTATTGTAAGCACCTGATCAGTTGTATCGTTAAAAATCATCACACCTGATTTAGTTGCGCTAAAACTGAATCGTAGGGCGTCTCCTTCGTCTCCACAGCAATTAACCAAAGTTTGTAAATCTTCCTGGCTATCTGCTAACAGTACAATATCGTCCGCATACATTAAACACGGGAGTCGCTGCTCAACTACATTTCCGCCTAATCTGTACGACAGATTATAACCCAGATTACTTCCTTCTAGCCTTCTTTCCATATTTATCACGTAACGCATGAACAGCAGCGGTGATAGAGGACAACATCGTGCAATGCCCTCTAACGGGAGAACGCCAAACACAAGGCACCTCCGCGCGGAATCGCATGGCAACGCGATGAAGCCGCACAAGTTCTCCCGACGCTCGCAACTCCGCGCATGCAGTGCGGATTGCAGAAAAAAATTTCCGGTAGCACTGGTAACCACCCGAATTTCACTTTAACAATGAACATAGGAAAGCTAGACCGGAAGTATCGAAAACTGTACCACGAAAGACTGCCAGAAATTCGACCGGCTCGGTGCGCTGAGCAATCCGGCGTTCAAGGAAAACCTTGCAGCTCGCAGCATGGTGACCTAGTGGCCTTGGTTCTGGATGTGTAAATACTGGCGCTTGCAAGGTGCCGGAGAAAATAGCTTGCCGCCCGCCGACCACGTCAGTACAACCAAAGAAAATCAGGTAAACCAGAGGACGAAACTAAAATCGAGACCATGTCACGCGAAACATCAACAAAAGTTTGAGTAAATACGCCACCAAAGGCAAGTGTCAGCGGATAAACGCAAGCTCAACCCGTAATCTGCCCCAGTCTCTTAACC
This sequence comes from Amblyomma mixtum, assembly GCF_055824585.1. Taxonomy (NCBI): domain Eukaryota; kingdom Metazoa; phylum Arthropoda; class Arachnida; order Ixodida; family Ixodidae; genus Amblyomma; species Amblyomma mixtum. The sequence continues at coordinate 82,855,432 of NC_143013.1, forward strand.
GTGGTGACAGAGATGCACCGATTAATTGATGAAGGCCCGAGCGTAACCAGGAAAAAGACACCCACCAGTATGCGAAATTTCCTCGGTACGTCAAACTAGGCCACGTGTCCTTCGGCGTTATAACTAGAAATAAAGCCGTTGAGGCCATTCGAACTACTCACCCAGTTCTTTCCTGCGTTCGGTCTTCTCACTGCCGCCATCCAAGAGGTGTGTCAATTCACGAATATTGAAACTAGCAGCCGCTCTTTCCCGCTGCAGCTCGGGGTTGACGTTGCCCGTAGCCATCTTGGATACGACTGACGACGCGCTAGGGCGCGTTTGCGACGAGCGATGGCGCTCGCTCGTAGATGCGGTTCTTGTTTCGTTTTTGTTTTTATTGCGGCTGGTGCTCTTTCCTCGTTCGGGTCAGCACGTACGACACATGCACGGATTTCGTCACGTGCTCTCAAAGTGAAAGGGCAGTTTGCTCAGCAGGTAACGAAGGCGAGAATGTTAAGCCCGGAGGGAACGAAGAAAGATACACACACACTCGCATGGCGATCAACAATTTTATCTCTCAGATATGTGCCCGGCTGCCCTGCTGGAGGGAAACCGGTTGTTGCCTTGATGATTGTGCTGCACGGAGGGTGTTACTTTCTAACGCGCACTTTAGCGAAGAGTGCGCTTGCACGGAAAATGCGAAAGCGGGTGCGATTTCGTCACATGCCGTGGGGCGTGCAGGCGTGCAGTTGGCAATTTATAGTTCCGCAACTGCCTTTCAGGTAATGTATTGAAGGAAAGGAATCAAGTCGAAGCACGTGGTTAATTATATATGAAAAGGCCTTCGATTCCAAGCCTGGCGCGCCTGCGAATTGTCCGCCGTCCGTGGTTTCTTCTGATAAGACTTCCTATCTACTTCGTCTAGGCCTGAATCGTCTCGCAATGAACATGCAACATGACTCAGTCACGAGTGCCAGCAGGCCTGAGACGTATCCCATTACGACAACGAAAAATGCGCCCTGGAGGTCAACGACATTAATGGGTCGCTCTGCCTGCTGTTCCGTTTCGGTGTCCTCCGTGTTCTTCCGAAGCTGCCACAGGAAATCGTTCAGCCACTTCTCCACGAGGCCCATGAACATAAAGTTCTTCATCCTGTAGAAGAAGCAAGTTGATACAGAGAAGAACAGATTATGGAAAGGATCGGAGTAAATTGCTGTTTTAAAAGTTTTTTTTTTTTTTTTGCGCGATCATGAATGTTCAGTAAGCGGGAAAACACGCGCCATACATCTGCAGACGTTGTGCAAGAGATTTGCTGGAACTGATACAGAGCTGATATACGTAAAGCAGGACTTTCTTATACGTCGAATTAGCACGGCATCCAGTCTTGGACGCAACAATACCGTATTTAGACGAATATTGCACTTATTGTTCGTTGTTCGACGCACTGTGAAACAGGTGCACGTTGAATGTAACTTTGATTTATTTTTCCTTTTTTTTTTTCGCGGCAAATGAGCAACTTAACAATTAAGTTTTACGTTCCTTGCAACAAGATAACGTTCAAACCTATGCCTGTGCACCGAGAGGCACTCAGAGCAGGAAAGGGCTTAAACGCTGCTGCATAGTTTTGTCATATCGCCTCAAAGCAAGTTCACTGAGCGCAGCGTGCTTTCCAAAGAGAGCAAAAAATTATGCATATTTAAGGACCCTAGCGCAGCCTTACTCGGTTCACAGTCATAAGTACTATAATGTTCAGTTTACGTGTATACTTCATCAACACATACCCCGGGGAATAATGATACCCTCAACTTCTTTAAACGCAGACCTCATTCTCTGCACGAACTTCACCATCACGCTAAGTTTCATTCAGCAAGACAAAAATCGGTCGCAGCCCGCAAATTTAGTGCAGTTAAAAGTTATTTATACTGTCTTCCATATTGCAAAAGATAAGAACGCTCACTGTGCTGCATTCACAACGCCTTCGGTAAATTAAAAGAAATAAAATAGGTAGGAAAAAATAATGGCCTCCACGTGCTTTTCTTTGCATCGGTAGGTGAGTTATCGGTTCGTTGGCTTTCAAAGGTACTCAGTGATAGAAACTAGGACTTGACTGTCATGCGAACTTAGCGCCACGAAGTGCGTGAAAAATCTTGTTACTTGAAATTAGAGCACTGCATCGACTTGTTTTCTGAGACCGTACTGATCCGGTTAGCTTAGTTTACTGGGTCAGGCGACGAAATACCATTGGTTCCGTAAGCATGTAGCTCCCAACACCCGGTCAGCTTAAGGGTTTAGGAACAAGCCGAAACAAGTTTTGTGAGAAACTGGGAAGTTCCACCCTTAAGGGGGCTTCGGTGTATCTACTCGCACCGTTGCATCCAACAAATGGGTGCAAGGTTGGCCGCTGCAACCATACAGTGGGGTGCAATGGCTTTGGCTGCTCCTTTCTGCCGGCCGATTTGCAGTTGCACAGGTTTCGATAGCTTACAAGTACTGACTTTGGACGGCGCTGGCCATTTTTAAAAGGTGTCAGGCTGAACAGTGCCTAGAAAAGGCTTAGCTTGGTTAAGCCTGGCTGATTGCGAAAGCAATAACACCTGGCTGCGCTTGGTTCTGCTGGTAGTTTCGTTTCTCGAATTCACGCGTAGCAGACTCGAACTCGCCAACTCTTATCTCTTGTTCTTCACGTCGCTGAGCCACGATGTCACCGTCTCGAATCACCACAATGCTCTGCTCTTTCTTCTTGGCTGTATACTACACTATTCTTTTAGCAAGCCACTCTTCTTTCTGTTCCGGCGTTTCTTCCGCACGGCGTTTTCTTCTCTTGTGATTATATCGCTCCGCACTACTCATAGATTATTCTTCGACAGTAAGTAAAATTAATTATTTAATTAAATTGATTAATTAAATTAATTAATTAGTTAAATTAATGAGCCTCCATCGATGAGACGAGTTGAGCCCCCAGCTCTCCTCTTGTCGTGACGTCACGCGGTCACGTGGTAGCGCACCGCAGCTGCGCCGGAGCGAAGGATGAACCTCCATCGATGGCAGAAAAGTGCAAGCAGTATTGCTTTCGCAATAAAAAGCTGTCGACGGCCGGTTTGAATGCGCACTAGAATTACGGCACACACCACTGTAACTATGATTCCAGCATATGTCTTTCACTGCCGCTGTTTGCAGTTAAAAAAAAACGAACAGCCTTGAGCAAATATGCACAGTAACGCGATGCTAACCTGTGTCACGTGCATAAGCCAGATGAACACAGCCATGTTTAAACGTCGTTGGAGCGGGCCACACGGCACTACTGACGGGGCAGAGTTCAAGAAAGAAGCAGACATCAGCGCGCCCCATACCTGCAGATTGCGCGGGTAACTTTATCCAGATACGAACCGCGCCTGATACTTATATTAGTACACTGGATCATACAGTACTACAGCCAGCGAGCGAAGCGTGGTACCTGCCATAGCTCATTAGTTACAAAAGTGCTGATCAAAAATACTAACGTGACCTGCGGAGAATATTAACTTGCTGACCTAGCAGCGAGTTGTTGGAGGCTATAGGGAAAGGAGGCGGCGTTTATGAGCATCACCGTAACAGCGCTCCGCTCGCACAAGGCACAATACTGAACAAAGGGGTCACATGTTACGCTGAGTAGTACTTCTGAATGCCGCAGGTGTCGTGACAATATAAGCTAATTCTTAAGACCAATCACAGTGCCGGATTTCAGTGCTTGTACCCAACGATGAATCTCGTAACTAGTACCCGTAAGATCCAAGAGCTCTGCTATAGGTATAACCTTTTCATGACCCTCGGAATAACTGCTGTTTTGAACTGTGGAATTGCCTCAACCTCTTCCACTGTGGTCTCAACTCCCTCCGGTTCTGTGCGCAGGAGTTCAGAGCTGCTCCCACAGTCCAGTGTTCAATATGATGGCGGCCTTTGCTTTAAAGTTCTACACCAATGGCAGGGTGGCAAAACAATTAACTGCAGCAAGAATCTGTAGGGAAGACATCCCCGAGATGCTAGGAACAAAGAGGCAGAAAGCGAACGCGGCACATCAGTGACATCACCCGTAGCTGAAGGTGGCGACGTGGGGCGACCCCTTGGGGAAGGTGTACACGGCCATGGCGTGGTAGAAGGCGTCACGGGAGACCAGCAGGCGGCCTGCGGTTCGGGCTTCCTCCACCTTGAGCACGGTCTCCGGGAACATGTAGGCGTAACGGGAGCGCAGGCAGCGCGAGTATCCCTCGCGCTCCGTCGGCACCAGGGTGCGCCCGGGGTGCTCCAGCATTTGGCGCCCGATGTCTCGCATAATGCCCGTCTTGGCGCTCTGCGTGGTCCCATCTCATTCATTCATTCAATGCGCTCAGGAGGAGCATGCATGCGCTATAGTGCCCCGAGAGGCCATGCAAGTCGTCTGATAAAAAAAAAAGTGCAAATGCTGCCAGGGGACTATCAAACGACCCTTACATACCACTGCGTGCACAGCGCGTCTCAACACATCGGGCTGCTTGCACACGGAAAGCCTCCTACCATTTTCATTATTTCAGTTGCATTTCGCGCGAAAACATGATAAGCAGCAGAGCATTGACGATACCGCGTTAGTATTGCGATGGTGCAGTACAATCAGCGGTGTTGCAGTACGAGTAAACTAGTAGCTAGTAGTGCAAGCGATATTAACATAGCGACTGCCATAGAGCAAGCGAGCGGGGCGAGAAAGTTGGAACCGGAAGTAGTGGTAGCGGACGACTTTCCCATGATCCTTTGCGTTACTCTGTAAGCGCACCTGACGCACCACACCCATTAAAGGTCGGACGCACCCAAGGAGGGCCCAGTTTTTAAATTTTCGGAATCGACATTGTGGTTAGAACTATCTAGCGTCAGAAATACGCTTTAGACAACTCGTTACGATTGCTTCCCTGCGTTGCACATTTATAAAATGGCGTCGCTCGGATTCTGTAATGCGTGAGATATGGATGCAGTTTGTGCATTTTATGAAGTACAAGAAGTTAACGTGATTTCTGTGGCGATGTCACGCGTAACGACTTCATTTTTCGCCGCGTTCGTCCTGTTTACATTTCCGGAACATTTTTTCTTGTCGGCAGGATGTTACTGTGATCAAATAACGTATGGATGTACAGGTACGTGCAATATGAGAGGTACGCTTAATTCAAGAACTAATTTTAGTTTTACGCCGACATAGAACATAGAAAATGTCAAAGGGATAGTGTGCATGCAGTAAAACTATCAAGAAAACAAACAGGTGAGCAGGATGTCTGTCCTGCATGCTTGGGGCTGATAGTTAATTGGGGAGGAGTAGAACACTGATACTTTGCCTGAGAGAAAATGGTCATATAAATGGTCACATTGCCCAAGGTAAATTGGGTTTTTAAACTATGGCCTTAAGTGGAGAAATATCACAGGTGGAGAAATATCAACAACCACTTGGCAGTAAGCTGTTTTGTTTGGATTGCTACTCCGAAGAGTTCTTTTTTTCTGGAACGTTGAGAAAGCGCAGGAAAAAACTACAGGCATATGTGAACGGAGCCGAACCGACTTTGTTCAGAAGTCATTACCCAAGATAAACTTATCTGTACTGAAAATACGATTGAAGAAAAATGTGTAAGCATCGAACGTGTCACTTACGGTCGTTGGGTGTCATATCTATGCGTAACCTCAGACTAACATATACAACGTCACGAGTGGCGTGACATGCATCTTTATCGTAGCTGCTTTTAAAAACCGTCCCGCATCAAACGTTGGGTCCTTTGCGATGAAACTGCGCACGGAGCTTGCGTATTGCGATAACAGTGCTACCTGCCTTGCTCTGACGCGCATGACGTTTGCCCGAAATTATCTGCGCTAAAATCGAGGAACAGGTGAACAATGAAAGTCGATAGAGAACAGGTGAATGCTGCTAACGTCGGGTTCGCGTAGAAGGGCCGAGTTGGTGCCATTTGTCGTCTGCAGATGCTCATAAGATTCCAAACTTTTGTCATGCGCAGCTGAACCAAGTAAGTACCGTTGCCAAACTTGGTATCAGACAACAGTTACCGCAGTATGCGAGCTCCGGGCGCATTTTCATCACAAACGAGCCGGCGGTTTAGGTGGGAGGATTTTTAAAAACCGCTACGATAAAGATTCATGTTTCATTATGCTTTGTTTTTCTCCCAAGAAAGGTTGCCAAGTGCGACGTCTAAAAGATGCTGCCTCGGGACGTAGACGGTTTTACTCAATCGGGACGTCGTTGGGACGTGTGTGATATGCCGAGATGCAGCAGTAAATAGGAAACGTGGACAACGCGCTTCTCCTGGAAAGGACATGCGTCTTTCGTTACCCGTTACCAAAGTGGTTGCAGCTGGAGCACGTAACGAAAACCTCGTTGCGTCGAGCAAAATGCGATAGTCATCTCACGGCCCCGAGAAGTGCAGCCTGCTTTCGTCGAGCAAGGCTACCGCACTCGCGGCCTTGCACTCGCCCTGTGCTGCCGCGCGTTTCGTTTCCTTAATTGTGTGCAGCGCATTTGGAAGCTACGGTCACAGATATGGAATCATTTTGAGAGTCCGAGCGTAGCCTTGAATCTTTTTCCGGGTCGATAAGAACAGGGCGAGGGGGTACAGGTAATGAGGAAATAAAATGATGGGGGTGATAAGGGTGTTGAAACAATTATATTTTTTTTAACTAGGGGGAGGGTTAGCAGTAGTACTGCTTTATTACTGCAGAAATACAGAAAAGAAAGAAAAGATGTTGCCAGCCGCGGCAACTGCTGCTGCGGAGAAATTCTAGAGGCATGTGTACTGTGCGATGTCAGTGCACGTTAAAGAACCCCAGGTGGTCGAAATTTCCGGAGCCCTCCACTACGGCGTCTCTCATAGCCTGAGTCGCTTTGGGACGTTAAACCCCATAAACCAAACCAAACCTATCTAGTACCTTAATATCGTAATGCCTTATGCCGCTCAATTTAATCCATGCGAAACGCGACGTCAAGGACTGGGAAAACTACAGTCCGATGAGCTTGCTGTCCGTTGCCTATAGGTTATTCACTAAGGTAATCGCTAATAGAGTCAGTACAACCTTTGACTTCAGTCAACCAGATGATCAGGCAGGCTTTCGTAAAGAATACTCGACAGTAGACCATACTAACACTATCAATCAGGTGATAGATAAATGCGGAGTGTATAACCAATCCCTATATATAGCATTTATAGATTACGAGAAAGCATTTGACTCAGTCTAAACCCCAACAGTTGTTCAGGCACTGCGGATTCAAGGTGCAGAAGAGCCTTATGTGAAAATACTGGAAAATATCTATAACGGCTGCACAGCTAACATAGTCCTTTATAAAGTCAGCAGTAAAATTCTAATAAGGAAGAGTGCCAGGCAGGAAGACATGATCTCGCCAGTGCTATTCATCGCCTGTTTTCAAGAGGCATTCAGAGACTTGGATCGGGAAGAGTTTGGAATAAGAGAACACCTTTGTAATCTGCGATTCGCTGACGACTTTGCCTTGCTAAGGCACTCAGGAGATGAAATGCAAAACATGATCAAGGATTTAGACAGGCAGAGGAGTACTGTGGGTCTAAAAATTAACGCACAGAAAACCAAAGTAATGTTTAACACTCTCACAACGGAACAACAGTTTACAATTGGTAGCGAGGTTCTGGAAGTGGTTGGAGGATACGTCTACTTAGGGCAGGTACAGTGACCGCAGATTCGGATCACGATTCGGTAACGAATAAGAATTGGATGGAATGCATTTGGCCGGTTTTCTGAGATCATGAATGACAGTTACCAATATCCCTCAGGAGAAAAGTACGTAAAAGCTGTATATTACCGGTACTCACCTGCAGGGCTGAAACGTGGAGGCTAACAAAGAGGGTTCAGCTTAAGTTAAGGACAACGCAGCGAGCTGTAGAAAGAAAAATGATAGGTGTAACATTAAGAGATCGGAAGCGGGGGGAGTGGGTCAGGGAACAAACGCGGGTTAATGACATTCTAGTTTAAATCAAGAGGAAGAAGTGGGCTTGGGCAGGGCATGTAATGCGAAGGAAAGATAACCGCTGGTCCTTAAGGGTAACGGAGTAGATTCCAAGAGAAGGCAAGCGTAGCAGGGGGCGGCAGAAAGTTAGGCGGCCGGATGAGATTAAGAAGTTTGCGGGGATATACGGTGGCCGCAGCTGGCACAGGACAGGGTTAATTGGAGAGACATGGAGAAGCCTTTTTTCTGCAGTGAACGTATAGTCAGGCTGGTGCTGCTGGTGCTGCTGATGATGATCTTAAGCAGCCCTGTGTTTCTTTTCTTGCTGCGCCCCTCACTAGTGGCTGCATATTCAAACACAAAGTCGCGTACTCGTACTGCAGGTGTATTCGTTTCGAGGCCGTGCAACAGTGGCAAGAGGACTAAACACAACCAGTCAAGACAGACCACTGCCCTCTATGCTATTAGCGACCACATATAGCGCAGGGATCTCTCAGCGGCAAGCGGAGGACTAACCACGTGTAGTACATGTGGACCAATTTAATGTCTTAATTAGTAGCAGCTGCATCGCGTGTTGGATGGATTACTGCAATTCAAACAGCCACGAAGACGTTTAGGTCGACAGCACGCTGCTGCACACAACTAAAAAGCGGCAACTCCAGGGTCTCGCCGCACTAAGCGTGCATTAATTACGGCATCCATGCGACCTCGGAGGATTCCGCTATCGCGCAAGCCACAGTATACGTGCCTCGCGCGATGACGCGTACGATTTCAAGCGCCGTTCCCCTTCGCCGACCATGCACGACGAGGAGAAGCTAGGTGCTTCTTGGAGGCCGGTTGTAATTGTTCGCGGTGGCAACATAGGCGCCCTCTCTTCGGCACACAGTAGACAGAGCGCGCCGACTGCGTCAACTACGTCTCGTTTCTTGTTGCACACGAGACACGTCTCCAACGTCGTCACCGCTACGCGCTTGTGTGCGCGGGCTTGACTCCGCCGAGTGACTCGCGTCGCGAGCTCATCGCAAGGAAATGGCGTTAGAATGGCGTGACCGCGACTTAGTGGATCCCGTCGGCTGGCAGTTACTCGCGCTCATAGGCGCGCAGAAAGCGGAGGCATCCCTAGTAGGCATGGGAGATGGGGCACGAATTTTGTCCCATATTCTGTTCCATCCAGAAGACAGGAACGGGCACTAACGTGAGCTTTGCACCCCTTACCCTTATCGAGAGAAGAGTACACGCCTACACCCGCGCTTCTGCCAGTATGACGTTTGCAGTTTATCCCATAAGTGAAGAACCCGTCCGGTGCGCAGTCGGGGTTAACGTCCCGTCGTACGTGAGAGCTCGTGCGGGGGGGCATAAGGAAAGGAGAAGCTCAGGAACGGTCTCGCTCGAAGAATTAGCGATTTCTGCGGAAATGAAATGGCGCAGTTAACTCTCTCGCTTTTCGGTGGAGAACTCAGCCGCGCAGAGAGGGAAGAGATGAAGGAGGGAGGGAGAGGAGGATGAGAGAAAGAGGTGCCGTTGTGGAGGTCTCCGGAGTAAGTACGACAACCTTGGGATCTTTAACGTGCTCTGACATCGCACAGTACACGGACGCCTTTTGCGTTTCGCCTCCATCCAAACGCGGCCTCCACGGCCGGGTTCGAACCCGAGTACTCCAAGCTCTGCGCCATCGCGGCGAGCCAGTTGTAAGAGAAGGATTACGGAGAGAACGAAAGAAAGAAGTGAGAAACGCGCCGTGCTTAAGAGTTGCGGAATTTTGAACGTCCACTAACGTCGCACAGTACAGGGAAGGTTTCTTCTGGAACAGACAGACAGACAGACAGACAGACAGACAGACAGACAGACAGACAGACAGACAGACAGACAGACAGACAGACAGACAGACAGACAGACAGAGACAGACAGACAGAGACAGACAGACAGACAGACAGACAGACAGACAGACAGACAGACAGACAGACAGACAGACAGACAGACAGACGGACGGACGGACGGACGGACGGACGGACGGACGGACGGACGGACGGACGGACGGACGGACGGACGGACGGACAGACAGACAGACGGACGGACGGATGGTCGGACGGACGGACACAGACAGACAGACAGACAGACAGACAGACAGACGGACGGACGGACGGACGGACGGACGGACGGACAGCTTTCTTGTTCTATGGCGGTTTGGAACACGCGCACTGTGATGTGCAAGGACTCTACAAAACGTAGCCAATATTCGTGCACGCGTGCTGTGGGTTGATTATAATACTTGAAAAAGATGAAGATTGAAGCATTCCGCCTATCTATAACGATTTAAACGATAAATGAATTATTTTGGCTGAAATCATTAGGTTGGCACGAAGCGAAAAGAGCTGCTTGATCCGGGCGGTCCCGGGCGGTCGCAACTATATACACTGATCGAGCTTCATACCAGAAAAATGCATGACATTGTTTTCAAACCACGAGTAGGTCACGATGCACGGCTCTAAATATGCGCTGGCCGCAAAGAGAGAGAGAGAGAGAAGCAGGAAAATAGAGAGCAGACGGAAATTTGCGTGAGCTATATTTTTTGCCCCCAAGGTCTCGCGTGTTCAGCGGACAAGTTCAAGCTGTTCTTTTCTCAGCGACCTGCTTAGAATGTTTCCTGCCATTCTTTTCGGCGACCTGCTTACGTGCACGCATGTGCCGTGCAAAGACGTCGACACGGTTCCGACGCCGCTTGAGGACGGCGTAATTAAGAGAAAGGGCAAGGGCGACTGTGCGAAACAATGCAGTCGCAGTGAATAGGGGAGAGGAGACTGAAAATGCATGCGTAGAGAATTATGCTCGCGAAGGAGCGGTGCGACGGCCTGTACTCGTTTGATCAGTGTCTTCAAAATTTTAATTAAACAGGAATAAATTCGGCGGTTTTAATTAATTGAAGAGATTGACGCCCGCGGGCTATGAGATGAGACACCGCAGAGGAGGGCTCTGGACGGGTGAAAGGCTACGACGTCCTGCTGCTGACGCCAACGTCGCGGTGTAGAATCCAGGCCATGGCGGCCGTATTTTTTTTTTTTTTTGTTGAGGCGAAATGTAAGCAAGTAAGTAGAAAACCAGCGGAAAGGACGCGTTCACAAGGAGGAGAAGCACACAGGACAACGCTGGAAACACAACTGAAGTATTCTTTACTTGGTGAATCGCCAACATCAGAACAGGGCGCACATGCGCGAGAGCACCACAAACGCTATCAAAACAACAAACACAAAATTGATTAAGCGACCGAAGATAGCATGTGGCAACCTATGTCACATTCATGAAACTGTACTATTTTGCCATGAACCTAACAGAGCTGTCGCTGACGCATTCAATTCCTAACTGCATGCTTGATTTTGAAGGCTTCTAAGATTTCTCGATCTGTGTTTTGCCGCGGCCGACGATTTTGACATTATGGAACAGAGGGGTTCAGTCTTTGAAGTGGTTGCAATGTCTTGGCAGATTTGCTGTGTTGCCTGGCTGCAGCGAAGTGCGGTGCTGCCTCATACGGTCGTTGACGCATTGACCAACTGGCCCAACAAGCTACGCTTCTTCACTGTAAGCAAGTGTGCTGTACGATGCAGAGTGTACTTCAAAGAACCACAGACGGTAGAAATTAATTCGCTTTAGACTGGTCTAATCACGAAAAAATCAACGTGATGCGCTCTTCTTGCCTCACACAAAACGATGCCAAACAGAGCAGGGCGTCTACCAGAGCGCTATCCGAAAAAGCGAGCTCGTATTGAAGCCGGTTAACTGAATGCTTGCTCACATGCGACGTTCCGGTGGTACGGAAAACACGTTTTCCAATTGCAAATAAAGCTGTCTCCTGCAACACTCGCTCAATTAAACTTCACCTTCTAGAGACATTTACTGTTACTGAGGGCAGTGGTGTTCAGTTTATGGCTGTTCCTATTTGATCGCAGTGTATACAACTGTGATGAACAGTGCAGCTCGAACAGTTTTGGTCCCTTGGTACTATTTTTTCTTACCGATGCGCGTATCGTGCCTATTACGATTCCTGTTGCAGCGTATGAATGCAGCCTTGGTTCCTACACCACACAGACAGTTAAGAAGAAATGTCAAAGGGCGTATCTTTACAAGAAGAGATTTAAAGAGTGCAGAACGGGCGACCGAAGCCAGCTTAGTGCACTTTCTGGGTCCAAACAAGAGCTGCTTCGACCTCGTTCTCTTGGTCTTCGACGTGGTCGACTCAGCCTCTTCATGGGCGTGATAATACAGTCGAATCTCGTTATAACGAAGCGGTTTATAACGGGATATTGGACATAACAAAAGAGTGACGATTCCGCTTGGAAGCTCGATCAACACGGGCCATAATGAAGCTACGGCAAACAAAGTAATCGCCGGACCCGTCAACTTCGTTGTAAACATTCGTATCACTGGCCGCCCCGCTGTGCACATGCCATGAATACGTTACAGCTTCGTCTCAGCACTGCTTTGGAGTCTAGATTCAGCGCGACCGCGTGCATTTGAATGCTGTTTTCCTCCTGTTCTGTTCTCGGACAATGGGGAGAAAAATTTCCTTCCTGGAGGCGGAGCGCAATGCCTGGAAGACGAGATGCGCCGCTAAGCGGGCGCCTTCTTCCCATTCACGCCTCGTAATTGCGGAGAGATAACTTTCTTACTTTCACTTGGGAAAACAAAGACAGATTACGAAAGAGAAAACGCTCTAAACGGACACTCTGTACGCTAGCTTCCTCATGCGCGCATCGGGGCGCTTTGTTCGGTGCTGGAATTATTTGTCGCCGCACGTGTTTAGCACTCGCGAGTCGCGGCGCATCTTCGCGTGCTGAAAATAAAAATAAAACGAGGAAAAGAAGATACTACTACGGCACTTATATCGTGTAATACTTTGCCTTGCTAGCACCGAGAAATACTCCGCCGCGGTGGCTCAGTGGTTACGGCGCTCGGCTGCTGACCCGAAAGACGCGGGTTCGATCCCGGCCGCGGCGGCCGAATATCGCTGAAGGCGAAATTCTAGAGGCCCGTGTACTGTGCGATGTCAGTGCACGTTAAAGAACCCCAGGTGGTCGAAATTTCTGGAGCCCTTCACTATGGCGTCCCTCATAGCCTTAGTTGCTTTGGGACGTTAAACCCCAATAAACCAAACCAAACACCGAGAAACGTCGTTGCAGCTTGCGTTGCCACCATCTAGCAGCGAAAGGCCGGCCGAAGCCCGCGTGCTCGTTCAGTCACGTGATAAGCAACGAAGCGAGATAGCCAAGCCCTCGGTCAATGACGGATAGCACTCACTTGTACGAGAAAATTTTCGCAAGTGTTACCCCCTGCAAAGCCAAGACGCAAGGAGAAGCGAAATTGAACGATCTCATTACGTTTCTTTTGTAGCGAAAGCTACATTGGCCACGAACTTGTGATTTCGCTGTTGCGGTGCTCCGAGTAGGCACAGAGACCGACCTTGAGCCGTTGCCTAGCAACCGCCGCAGCCATCTGGCATGACGTCACACCGCGCGGCTCGTCGTTGCGCTCGCCTCCGCTACGTATATCCTGGCATAGCCGAGCTAAGCCACCGTCAATTTTTTCATTTCGCACTATATGGGCCCTTCGGTCATTTGATAAAGCTACGTCACGATCTTGCTATTGCCGGAATCTGCCCGTGGGCAGGGCAGACGATAAGACTGCAGTAGAATGGAACGAAAGAAATCATCCTATTAGACACCCTGAACAGAAAAGAGTAAAAGAAAGAGTAAGCTCTCCTCGAGTGCACGCCCTTTTAAAGGGTTTGCGCTAAAGGACAACTCACTCCCTCTTTTACTCCCATGTAGGCGTATTCGTGCTTAGAGTGTATCGACCCCTTTCTGTACCGTTGACAAGGCTGTGGGGTTTTGAGGAAACAAAACCCAAGCGGCAAATTTGAATGAGGAAAGCACGAGATCGGATGATGTCGAACAGTTCGGACAAATGCGCCTGGTGGGATATCAGCGATCGGCATGACGGGTGTGCTTTGCAAGCTTGAGTTCTAAGAGGGCGCGTTCAGGAAACTTCATCTTTATGTTAAGTCCTCTCCGGGATTTGACGAAACGGTCGTCGCTAACTGCACATAACGATTAGAACGACACCTCATCACGCAAGAGCAGTTTTGTCAGTATGGCCGCAGATAGTTTTTAGGGTGCTAGTGCTAAAAATAGAGTACTAGTGCACTACGACCCTCCTCACCGAATTCGCTTCTGTTTGTCTGGCGACGCGGGTTGCTCGGAAAGAGAACAGAGAATTACCGATTCCGTACGACTAACTCTATCACGTCATACGCTTAAAACGGAGCTTAAGCGTCCCTTCCAGTTTGAGTACGGCAACACTGAGGTCCCCGTTCACCGATTTCGCCTATCTTTGTCTGAAGCCTGGGGCCGAATCCACGAAAGAGTTCGCTTTGGAACGCGTTCGCTTTGCCGTGACGTCAGTTTGACGTTGACATCGGCGGGAGAAGGGTGGGAGGAACACTGCGGGAGGACAAGGGGGCAGGCAACAGCCAATCGGCTTTGTCGGGCGGTCCCATCTCGGTTGCTTGTATTTTTAAGGGACCATATGCTAACTTCTTTGCGTTTTTAACCTCTAAATGAATGCGTTTGGCTAAATTAATAAATTGTAAAGCATAGAATATAGCATAGAATTTATTTTGAGACGACACACGACCAATTGCACACCGACCGTCGACGCACCCGACGACGCCGGGGATGAGACCACGATCCAAAAACTCTGCCTTGGCGCGGGACTTCTCCTCGGGAGTCGAAGGAAACGACACCCAGTTTTTCTCCGTGCCGACACGCACGATTGCCTGAGCGACGGCCAAAATCGTGCGGCTCACAGACGACTGCGGGAGCCGTATAGTTGCCTCGCTGCCGACTGCCGCCTGGAAGACCCCGGTAGCGAAGAACCGTAGGGCGCAGAGTACTTTGCGCTCTGTTGTGAGCGCACTTTTCCTCGTTGGTCCAAGGTGGGGTTTGAGCTCTTCGCATAGCTGGCGTTCAAGTAGCTTCGACAGCCTGAAGTGCCTTCGGAAAGCATCGTCAGGCATGTCGAAAGGATTGTCATGCACGCGCGACCGCCGGGGCCGCCGATCACATTCGCTGAGCACCGCGAACAACAGCGGGGCGGCGGGAGGTACCGGCATGTCTCTCCTCGCGCTGAAGCGAACGCCACTTTCAGAGTTCCGCACACAGCGACCGAACGCGTTCTCTTTCACTTGATTGACATGTCTCGTGACGTCAACAAAATCCGTGTTCCCGCCTCCCTGAAGTGACGTCACCACCAGCGGTGAGGACACACGACCAATGGAGAGAGGTGGCAAGAGAGAAAGCGAACGCGTTCCAAAGCGAACTCTTTCGTGGATTCGGCCCCTGCTTGACCCTGAAAACCTGGTTTCGAACCGAAACCGAAGTGAAAACCGAAGTGCTACTAGGCCTAATTCGCTTTTTTGGCTTAAACACGGTAAATCGTCCGTCATTTTTTCTTTCCTTGCGCGTTAAGAGCAACGACGCGACACGTTACAGCTTCAATTTGTTTTGAGTTCTTTTTTCTTTTCAGAACACTGAACTCGACAAGCCTGCACCGTTTTAGCACAATACTGCTATCGATGTTGAGAAGTGAACACCGGGTGTCTCACGTTTTTCTGATACCCGAAAGCGCGGTCCAAGAATTGTGTTGAAAACTCTGGAACACACACTTCGGCCAGGAAAGGCGTTGTGAACCGATTACTTTCCCTCACTTGTACCCTTCTCCATATCTCCATATCTGACTTGCCGCGGTGGCTCGGTGGTTTTGGCGTTCCGCTGGTGATACCAGGGTCTCAGGTTCTATCACAAACACAGCGGCCATGTTTCGATGGAGACGAAATAGAAAAGAATTCCGCGTGTCGTGCGATGTCAGAACACGTTGAAGAGCCTCAGGTGGTCTTAATCTCTCTACTACGGCGTCCCCCATAACTCATGCGTCGCTACGGGACATTCAACTCCGCACACCAACCAACTTTTCTTTATCAGCCATGTGGACGATGTTGGTGAGAGCGGGGACAAAGACAGGAAAGAGTCTACGTGGAATCGAACTGCAACGCTCATGTTGATCTTTTACATCTATCTTTTTTTTTCCTCGAGGCTTATGTGCAGAAGGCTTCGAGGAAAACCATTTGCTCAAACTTTTCCCCATCGCGAGCTTTTTTTCCTGCACGCAGCGACTGGTTTGTTTGCTCGACAGACATACGCTTTTCTTCTCAAAAGTAAAAGAAAAGAAAGCAAAAATAGAGCCGATGAGGCTTCTTTTAACGTCCTTGTAACGAAGGAAGCGCTCAAACACGCTGACGCTGCGGAGATAGTGGGAAACCCGGTTGCGTAACATGCTGAGAATGGCGGGTGCACTTGCAATGGTTTTAGCTAGCAAAATGTAACAGCCTACCCCCCCCCCCCCCCCGCTTTTTTTTCTTAAACGTGCATGCCCCCTACTTTACCAAAGTGGACATCCCCATAAATAACATGGAGAATGATTTAATGGATTTTGTACTTTCCTTTGAAAGCTACACGTCTGTGTAGAGATAGACAACAGCTGTGGCTATGACACAAAAGCGCAATGACAAAAAGCCTGATGTAGGCTTACAGCGTTCGTTGCACTGCGGCATATTGTTGCGATGTGCTCATCTGATAATTGAGGAAAGTTTCACCCGATTACAATATAAGACGGTGATGGGGGGGGGGGGGGTAGCGCGAAATATGAAATCGAAGTGAGTGAGGACTGTAAACATTCACAGCCGCTGGAATAAGAAATCTACAAGCATCCATAGCTCAACAGATTGTCTTATAAATGTTTACGAGTGACCCACACTCTTTCTGTTCCTGATATGAAGCATATATGAGAAACTTGGCGATGTTAGCAATAGACGGAATTATGCCAGGGACACATTTACTCTTGTTAAAGTGGTATTTTTCTGCAGCTCAAGCCGGAAAAATTACGGCGGCCGGCTTGCGCAGCACTCACGGCAAGTGAAAATGAAAAAATTACTCGTCCGCATAAGTGTGTATAATATCATGGCATAAATTTATCACTCCAGACGGCCCCGAGGAGACGAACACATTGTTCACACTACCAAGGTGCGGTTAGGCTCAGACAAAAAGCACGCTATTTTCCGTCTTCGGAATGGGCTCCGACGCATTGGAAGCCCGGCACTTTAAACAGAAGGGACTCCCTTTTATGAAGGGGAGTGCGCCAGAGGAGTTATTACTCCCTTTTTATTACTCCCATACTCCCATACAGGCGTATGGGAGTATGATCACCACATCAGGCTTATTTAATTCATTCCCTCGAAGCAATTCAGAACCGTGCAGCGCGTTTTATTTCTCACGACTACAATTGTCATTCCAGCGTAACAAGCATCAAGTTATCTTTATCGCTAAAAAGTTTACAGACACGTAGGGACATCGCACTTCTTTGCTTACTGCAGAAACTAATATACAGTCGTCACGCGTCCTGCTCAATGCGCACTTCACGTTGCCTACATAATAATCTTAGCTTCCAACGTCTATTCGGCCGAACACTCGCGTTTAATTCTTCTGCTTTGCTACGTGCTTGGAATGGTCTTCCGGATCGCATTGCTACCATACGTGACCCATTAATGTTCAAAAACGAATTGACCACTTCTATGCATTCATGATATTGTACATAAATTGTGTTCGTATGTGTAGTCAAATCCATGCAGTGCCGCTATTTGTTTGCTGTTTTTTCTTCTGTGTCAATATAGTATGGTTTTCTTCAAGTACGTTGTAATAATTGTTTGCAGTCCAATGTATTTAATATTGTTTACTTTTGTTCTTTCCACTTTGTACCATATTTTGTCTGCTAAATATTGTAACCCCTCCCTTCACACAATGTTCCAAGTGTGGAACCTGTGAGGTATTTGTATAAGTATAAATATTAGTGTTCTGGAGGTGCGGTACTGCCCTTTGTACGCTTACGCAATCACGGGTGTGGTGTCGTGTTTACATTCCACAACTGTAAGACCGCTGTCTCGAAGACTACTTTTGCAGCGACGCACAAGATGGAGGCACCAGGCGACGCGACCCGCGTGCGCGACGAGATTACGGGATCGAATCTCTCTCGCGGCGGCTGCACGACGACCTGAGCGAAATGCAAACATAAAAAAAATATCACTGGTGTTCTTTGTGACGTGAACGGTCGAAATAAACCTGGAGTCCTTCATTCAGAACGCCTCCTTTTTCTCCCTCCCTCCTTCACTTCATCCCCCACGGCGCGGTTTAGGTGTCCACCTTTACGAGGGACAATTACACTACCTCATGAGTATGACAAGGACACTACCTTATGAAAGGACACTACCTTAAGAGTATAGAAGCACACAGCCTTGGTTAGTAAAAACGTGCAGGACAGATTATGGACGACAAATGATGAACAGAACGCTACCACACTTGTTAAATATCTGTTATAGAAACGGTATTACTCCCGAGTTAACTTCAAAAAGAGAACTGAAATTACTGTTCATAGACAACAATCCGTTCATATGATGGTGTATTTCTCGCATTCTGCCGCCGCGGTGGCTCAGCGGCTATGGTGCTCGGCTGCTGACCCAAAAGACGCGGGTTCGATGCCGGCCGCGGCGGCTAGAATTTCTTTGGAGGAGAAATTCTAGAGGCCCGTGTACTGTGCGATGTCAGTGCACGTTAAAGAACCCCAGGTGGTCGAAAATTCCGGAGCCCTTCACTACGGCGTCTCTCATAGCCTTAGTCGCTTTGGGACGTTAAACCCCATAAACCAAACCAAACCATTTCTCGCATTCTGCATATGTACGCTGTACCCTTCCTTGAGCAACGCTTTTCTGTTCATGCGCATTGTTTTTCTTCGTCTTTTTCCTTTACTTATGTAACGTTCTTGTTTTTTCAAGCTTTTTCCGGCATGTACTTTCGCTTATCACCGGTGTCTCATACAGTTCAATTAGAATTGTTTTGTTTATTTTCCTTGTACAAGCCGATCTGACTTTGTAAACAAAGCATTTCTGTATTTTGATTTGTGCTGTTCTTATGCCGCTCTGCCATTATTTTATTTCATTTTTTTTCTTCTCCTCTCTTCTTTTGTTTCTTGATTTTTTGTACTCTGGGGAGGTGGGAACTAGTGAAGCTGAATTTTAAGCTTTTTTTCCCATACTCCCTCACTTCATGAGTGAAATAAAAAATTTTATTATTATTATTATTACTGATTATTTTCCTTCTCCATAAAGCATGCCTTGCTAGGAGAGTTTTGTTTTATGTACGAAAATAGTGAACGAAATGTATGGTTTTGGAGAAAAAATCGCAAAAGCGTAAAAATTCGCTGGAAAATCAATATTCAAGTTCATTTACAAGAAGAGAGAAAGGGGAGTGCAAGAAACAAACCCGAACGAGTTCGGTGGAGCATTTGCTCAGAAAATAGGTCTTCAATACGCCTCAAAATGCATGGAAAGTATAGAGTCGACTCTGTGCACTTAAAAAGCATGCCGCGAGGGAAGGGATGAAGAAAGGGCGTGAAGGCGGGAGTGAGAAAAAAAGATGCCCACGCTTAGCTTGGTTAAGCCAAGAATGCGTTGCATATTGCGCGGTCTTTTTGCGCTTGGCGGCACTCGATTTTCTCAGCAGCTTTTCCTCTGTGACGTATGGATGGATGGATGGATGGATAGGAGCGCCCCCTTTGAAACGGGGCGGTGGCAACCGCCACCATGCTCAGCCGTCCTTTTTTTTCTTTTTTTTAGTTTTTTCTTTTCTTTCTTTTCTTCTTTTCTTTTTTTCTCTTTTTTTTACGTGGTTTGGTGACGTCACGTCACGTGGTTTGGTGGCTGCCCGGCTGCGCCCAAGGGCTGAACTGAGTGATTGCAATATGCTACGCATAAAAATAGCGGTGATCAACTGGATTGATGCAGTGTAAATGTGAAACCATTCTCCTTTAACCAGCCGATCTACTCCAGTTCTGATTATGTTCCAAATTGTGAGACCGTTGCCTTTCACTCATCTACTGCAATAGCGATTCTTTTTCAATTCCGACTACGCAACTACGCAAAATACGTCACATCATTTACCGGGGCAGTGGTGCTGTGGTTGAGCGATGCGCCACTGCACTGGCAGGTGGCTGTTTCAAACAGCCGCCGGTGGGGCTTGTTAGACCCAGATTGCTCTTCCCGAGCCATGCGAGAAGGAATACAGGTATATCCCGTAAGCCTCATTTTTGCACAGAGAGGTATTCGGAAGGCTGTACACATTGCACGTAGAGGCCTACTGTTGTCTGAGTCAATTTCTTAGTCGTTTTCGCTTTTGCTGAGTCGTTCTTTGTCCGGGGTCTCCCCCTCTCTTCTAAAAGTGAATAACGCACGGGTTACAGGTGACATGTGGAGATACGCGGATTCCCCTAAACATCGACTTCCAGATGGAGGCTTCACACGACGCCGACACCAAACGCCGTCGGAGAGTTTTCGCCTTCGTGCACCCCCCCCCCCCCCCTTTCACCACTATCGCATTAAATGTGTAGTGTAGACCTCGTGCCCAGGAGCTGAACGCCTTGACTCACGGTGAAGGCGAGCTCCATCTCGGTGTGGCGGGTAGTGCCGACGAAGATGCGTCCGGCGAGCAGCTCCCGGCGTAGCCGTGGCAGCGTGTCCAGTGCGGGCTCCATGCCCGGGCGGCTCATGAACGAGATGAGCACGCTGCAGTACGCGCACGAGATGACCGTGCATACAAGCCACCAGCTCGCCGCCACCAGTCGGCGCTTGAAGCTCGCTGAGAAGCGCTTGTCGCAGCCTGCGTGCCAGGAACAAAAACTTTCCCACCCGTTTTTTCTACGATGCAGGTATGAAGGTGAGTTGTACAATCGCCTCTTGAATGAGGGGTGAATGAATGAATGAATGAATGAATGAATGAATGAATGAATGAATGAATTTTAGAAAAGGGGGATCCGAAGCCGTTGGTTGGGGAGATGGGGTAAGGGATTGGTGGGGAGCCAACCTTTTTGTTGCTTGGGTCGCTTAAGGTGTCGTGTGAGGTCTAGGTCGTGAGCTATAGATCTTGCAATCGTACACGAAGAAGTTCCAGAGCTGTGAGTGTGTCAGCGTGTTTCTGTGAAAGGAACAGCCGATCTTCGTAGGAGCGGACGGGCTGAGGTTTGTTGAGGTCTTGTTGCGCGGAAAGGTGGGGACAATGCGACACTCGAATAAGCATTATAAGAGGCGTTAAAGCCTTTGAGGTGGGCGAGCAGTACCCTTTCAAAATCGAATCCAATACGAATAGTGTAGTGTAGTTCATTCACTTCGCTTCACTAGAAAATTACCCCAAACTTCAGCAACTGCACCCAAATGGACTACTGTAATGCAAGTATAGCTGCAGTGCTGTGCAGGTACAATTATATGGAGCTAAAGGCAACGGTAGATTTATTATTTCGAAATTTTATCACTCTTCGTATGTTGACTAGTAGAGTAAAAGATAAGCAAACAGAGTATTGGACTGTATAATTAAGAGCGGATTGACTGGAATATCCAAGCAGGAACTATTCGGCACCATTAACGCTTTCACTGTGAGAAGGATTAGCGTTTTTAATTTTGTTTCAAACTAAAATTTTAGGCAAAATAGGCACTCAATGCTTATCTTTCGTGGCTAGGAAAAAATATATAAATGTTCTTTCTTTCATCTTCCTCCTTTACACGCTTTTTCGGTCCGTTTCGTAATTGCAAATAACTCCTTAAAGATCAATCATTACTGGGAATTCGGGACAGTGCACAGCCAGTGCCGCTAAGCCTATCTTTTCTACGTCACGAATTATATCAACGCGTTATTTTTTAATGTTCAAAGCCATGCGCCCCTTGGTGGGCGCCGAAGGAACTAGAAGCGCTTGTCTGGAACTCCTGGTAACAAAATGCGTAGTTACTTCGGTGTTGCGGCCATAATAGCGCAGTCCCGCTTCTCGTCTAAATAACTTAACAGAAGGCCAGGGCAGCAGCGCCACCTATGATATACATTGGAAGGCTCAGAACAGTCCTGCGCTTTGGAACGTTCAGAAGAACGGTGTTATTACCGAGCCCGCAGCTGGGTCCTTTTTATGAGTCATTGGACTAAACGCGATCGGAATCTAATGGCCGAGCGTACCCTGCCAAATGATGCCGAGATAGAGGGACAGGGCAACGTCCCCGGTCGAGAGGAAGCCGAGTTTTCCGTTGCGGTCCCGGCGCCGTTCGATGCGCATCACAACCACGAGCAGCGCCAAGGACACCAGATAGGCAGCCAGCACGCCGACCCACACCTGCGGCGAGGACGTCCGATGAGACGCGCCGATATAGAGGATCCGCAAGGCCCCGGGGACATAAGTCGACGAGGCAAATGGTCGCGTGAAAATCGACATACTCGGCTATCGTACACTCTAAACAGAAAGAAATAAAATGGAGTAATACCCGTGCCACACGCTCACAAGAAATGGCAGTAAATGTTTAAGGCCTTAAATTTATTAATGCCATTATTTTCGGAGTTGGTGCTACACGTCCACATTTAATGCCATTATCGAAAGTGACGATGACGATAACGCTTGCAAGCAAGGTAGTCAAAAGTTTCATCAGAATATTAACATTACTAATGAGCAGAATATATGGGAAATGTTGTTCAAATGTAATATAAAAACGATTTTTCAGAAAATACGGCTGTTTCTGCTTAACGAGTCGAAAAAGTAGCCATAAACTCGCATGTCCGCACTCAAGTCGAGAGTACTTGCCAATAAGGCTTGTTAAAAAGGCGCTCTTCGCATCGAAAATGCAGTATAGATGCCTCATCTGACTGAAAGTTACGAATTAACCATTTGCTGCTGGTTAGGAAGTTGTTACTCATGCTTTTCTGCGTGTGGAATGGGAACGAGAATACGCACTGCACGGGCGAATGAGTTGTGGCGAACTCAGGAGGTCGCGAATGGCAGTAAGGCTAATGCCATTAAATTTATGCGTGTGGCACCGCACGAATGCCATTAAAGCTTAAGGCAGTAAGCACTTAATGGCATTAAATCTGTCCGTGTGGCACGGGTATTAGATGTCCTTTAACGCACTCTCATCTATAAGACTGCATGTAGGCTAGGAGAGATGCCGTACACTCTAAACACGAAAACGCTTCTATGGGAGTATAGAGGGAGTAAGATGCTTTGTAGTGCGCTTCGTTTTATAAAAGAGAGTGCGCTAGAGGATTACTCCGCTTCTACTCCTTTATATTTAGAGTGTAGCAGTGTACTGTGCCGACACAACCTAGATCATGCCTGCGCGCTGACATAGCAACAGATTTTTGCTATTTCGACGAGTTAGTGCACTGGAGTGCTTGCTTTGCCTGCAAGCTTCTCGAAAGCGCGTGTATTTTGGAACGATGTAGCCAAAATTTGCTGGGCTACAGAGCCGAGGGTAACCGCGTTTTCAAAGTTCTGAAAACTGACACGGATGTTACTTACGATACGCGCCTCTCAGTAATTAAGTAGCCTAACAGTAACCGTTAAAAAGTTAACTATTCAATATTAGTTAACCAGCCTGCTAGTCAGCATGTCTTAGCTGTTTTCTGTTGTACTACACCGCGATGCCGACAAAAGCGCTCTATTCTGATTCAAAAAGCCTATCTTTAAAAATTGTGTAAAGTCTCAGGTGAAAAACCCTGTATATATACACTTTTTATTTCTTTTTAAACCCCTTTCTAACACATGTATATATACCATAGCAGAGCAGGTCTTCGGCAACCGGGCACGCACCTCGGCGACGAACGGCCGCACGATGACCAGGGCGCGCGGTTTTTCGGCCGGCGCCCGGACGATGAACTTTACCACCTGGATGTAGTAGTAGTGGGTGTAGTCCAGGACTTCCTCTCGGTACGGGGTCTGGAAGGAGGCGCTCACTGCCAGGTCAACTTCCTGCGCGCGAAATGAGAAGCAGTATTTTCTGGCGGTCCAGTTGGTGCGTCTCGTTCGTTCGTAAAAAAAAAAAAA
The DNA here is from genome assembly GCF_055824585.1 of Amblyomma mixtum. Classification (NCBI taxonomy): domain Eukaryota; kingdom Metazoa; phylum Arthropoda; class Arachnida; order Ixodida; family Ixodidae; genus Amblyomma; species Amblyomma mixtum. The sequence goes on from NC_143013.1 coordinate 82,879,388, forward strand.
AATGCACGAAAAGACGAGGACGGAGTGACAAGAACACTGCACTGTGTTTACGTTTTTTCTTTGGCCTCCGTGATCGTCGTTTAGAGCAGTTCTTTTAAACGAGCCAAATGAAAAGAATGGGTCACAAGGGTCTCCTTCCCCCGCCCGCGCGTGTTTAGAATTTTCCACTCTTCGCGTGTTAGTTGCTGCATCGCTTGTGGATGAGTGTGAGTTTTCTAATGCTTCGGAAGAAGCCATTACACAGTATTTTGAATCATGTATAGCATGAACGAAACTTATGCATGACACTTAGCAAGTATACTCGGGATGCCACCAGAACGCCATGATCATACGCAGAGCGTTATCTCGCAGTCCATTTATATTTGCTGTCATCTGCAGCGCAGTTATCAGGAATATGATCTTTTTTAAGACTACATTATAAAATTTGGCTCTGCCCGCAACCTGCGTTTCACAGGAACGGACCAGGCAGCTGAGTTCATACCCAACAATTCTGGACAAAAGCATTTTTGAGCGAGAAACCGTTTATGAACGCAGTTTTATCATATAATATAAGGTTTCACTCTGGCAATCAATCAATATATCCGGTGATCACCCGACGGCAGTCTTGTATTTTTTTTTCTATTAACGTTTTTGATTTCGTCAAAAGTGGTCCCTTCTGGTTTTCTATGACAGTCTTAACTGTTCGATGCGAGTGATGGAAACACTATAAATAACATTTTGCTACATATCGGAAAAATGGACCGTTACCTTCAATATTTAAAAAACCGTGTTTTATTATTTTCTAGTTTTCAAAATTTTTGTCCGAGAATGTTAGACATGTGATTGCGTACTCTGAGCAATGTTTGTAATTACTGACGTTTCGGAGACACGAGGATGAGTTTTTTGTTGAAAAAAAAAAAACATAACAAAACTGTTACTGCTGTGCATGCACACGCGAACAGTTTTATTTTCGTTTTTTACTTGCTTTCGTCCCGCGCGAAAGAACTTTGTGTTAGTAGAGGGAGCGGGGCTACCTGTCATCCTCTATTCCACCTACGGGATCTTGCATCGCTACTGTGACATGCACATTTGCATCTTGAACAAATAGGGCTCGCGATAAAGGGTCGGGTTTTCCCGCCACCGCATTCATTTCAAGACTCCTTTGTTCTGCTTGGTGTCACAAGGTGTCACTTGGTATCCCATAATGCTGTGTTTCTATTCACTTGCTGGGAACACAACCAAGCGGTCAGTTGTTTCTGCAGTCTAATTTCCACGTTTGCCTAAGAATTCCATGCAGGTTAATCTTCGGCTTGATGTTCTGCACCGGAAAGGACAAGGATGCGAATGAGGCATTTTCTGAAGCAGGCCGAGTGCACAATGGAACCCACCGTAACCAAAGACATCCGTACCGGCGATACCATGCGCCATCTTTTTCTTTTGTTGTCGCGAAAAAATAATTGGGGGCACAAATCGGCGTAAGCCGATAGACGGTTATTACATCGCCGAAGCGGTATACTTCGCTTGCGGATGTCGTGAGCGGCGGCGTGTACTAATATTTCCCAATCTTCTTCTACTACCTGACCCTTTTGTCGGAGTGCTCGTAATGGAGTAGTTCAGGCAAAAGGTGAACGGAGGAAGCGGTCGGCCTTGTCGAACAGGAAACACGTGCCAAGTGCACGATACAACAGGAGAGACAGAGTATTCAAGACGGAAAACGATTGTGTAGGGGGGGGGGGGGGGGGGGGAGAGAAAGAAAAAAGGAGAGAGGAGAAAGGAATCCGCAGTTACGAGGAGAGGAAAGAAGCACGACTAAAAGCGGTTTTGTGGAGGGGACGTAACACCGTCGGTTTCGTTACAGACCACGCTTCTACACACGGCTTACGCAAAAGTGAGGTGCGCCTCGTGTCTGCTTTCAGGGACGACGTAGACACGAGGAAAGACAAGGACTCGCAAAAAGGGACGGCTTGTCGTCGGCGCGTCAACAAAGCCGTCAGGAAAGCGAAGCGTGTACGCACTCTTCGCGACAGCTTGCGAGCTGAAGCGTCCGCGCTATAGTGTAGTAACGTCGTATCCGGTGCCCGTAGGCATTCAGCATGAACGAAACCCGAATGTGGATGCCAGCGGCGACATCATGCTCGCTGCACATCGTAACGTAAACATATTTTTTTTTACAACGCATGAAGCGCCTCCGTCTTACACGGATGTCACACGCTGTGCGTGCTGAGCTCAGTGAGAGCAAAATTTGAAAAAAAAAAACAAAAGAAATGTGCACGTTCACTGGAAATGGGAGAAATTCAAAGTAGCGAAACTAGCGTGGCACGGAGAACGAATAGCCGGTGGTATGCTAGGGTAATAGAGTGAATTTGAAGGGAAGCAAAACAGCGCGGAGTGGCAGAGGGTTAGGCGGTGTGATGACGTAAGATCTGGTTTGGTTTGGTTTATGGGGTTTAAGCGACTCAGGCTATGAGAGACGACGCAGTGGAGGGCTCTGGAAATTTCGACCACCTGGGGTTCTTTAACGTGCACTGACATCGCACAGTACACGGGCCTCTAGAATTTCTCCTCCAAAGAAATTCAACCGCCGCAGCCGGGATCGAACCCGCGTCTTTCGGGTCAGCAGCCGAGCATCATAACCACGGAGCCACCGCGGCGGATGACGTAAGATCTGCTGGGATAGGGTGGCCGGTTTTGGTGGGGTAGGGTTATTAAGAAACGAACGGGACATTCCTCGATCCTGCAGTGGATGCATCTTAGCTGATGATGATGATTATTAAGTACGTAACAACTCTGCTGCGCGAACGGTATGGCACACCTTCAACATTTCGGGCAGCATGGATCCACATTTGCGGGGAGGCAAATACGTGACAGCGGAGTTCTTAAGGACAGTGATACGCACAGTTCGACCTCCCCCTTTCCCTCAGAAGCCCACCCGTGAGTTCACGGCGGGCATGTTCTCAGCGTGCATGTTCACTTAATGTTTCTAAGACACGTGGCTTCAATATACTCTAAACAAGAAAGGAATAAAAAGAGGCTAAGCTGCCCTCTAGGGCAATCTCTTTAAGGGGCATGGTATGTGCCTAAGCCCTCGGGTATATTTTAATCACTGAAAATAAGGAGTACTTACGGTTGGCAGCGGAAACTAATTCCCTCTTCAAAACACGCGAAGTTCTAGCAGGAAGATTTTATCCGAGGTTTCGGTCTCCTCTACTTGCAAACCTTAGGACCTCCGGTGCCGCGTTAAAAAGACTCCTCCCACTGCTAACTGCATGAGGTTACAATGCTTTGCATCGGGAATATAACTTCTTTGCCAAAAGTAAGCATATCGTATATTTAGTGTTGGAAATCTACCGAAGCTAGAGCCGCATATCCTGCCCCTAAATGGGAGTGGGTCAGAGGACAGCTTACTCCCTTTTATGCGTAGCATATTGCAATCACTCAGTTCAGCCCTTGGGCGCGGCCGGGCAGCCACCAAACCACGTGACGTGACGTCACCAAACCACGTAAAAAAAGACGGCTGAGCATGGTGGCGGTTGCCACCTCCCCGTTTCAAAGGGGGCGCTCCTATCCATCCATCCATCCATCCATCCATCCATCCATCCATCCATCCATACGTCACGGAGGAAAAGCTGCTGAGAAAATCGAGTGCCGCCAAGCAATACCTCGCGCAAAAAGACCGCGCAATATGCAACGCATTCTTGGCTTAACCAAGCTAAGCCTGGGCATCTTTTTACTCCCATATAGGGGTATTCGTGTTTAGAGTGTATACGCGCCGTCTCTCATCAAAGAGAAAGACGAGATTCTTCGGTGGTCATACCGGCGTCGAATATGGCGCGTGGAAAGGGGGCCTGTAGTGACAGATATCAGCAGTGACAATAAATATATGGAAAAATATCAGGTGTATAATCAAGGCTAGCATTGTTTCATAGTGACATGAATGTTCTCGGTGCTGATATTCCTGGCTGTCGTCTCCTAGCTTCTTATTGGTCCTTGGAACTATCCGAATATTCTGAGAGAAAAGGAGAACAGGGCAGGGGCACGTGTGGTATAGCTAAAGTGGGACTCAATGTTTCTTCTTCAATGAAAGGAGCAGTGAAGCGAAGAAAACACGCAGCGCTACGGGCGTGAGCACTAAGAGCGGTATCTGGTCGCCGTACCATGAACCATCGTGGAAAACAATGTGCTCAAGCGTATGTCGTTAGGGCAAACAAGTTCTCTTTCGCAAAGTGCTCTGTGCGTGCTAGCCAAGAGGCGACCCGTAGAATTCGTTCTAAATGCAGTCCGGCTAAAGTCGTGAGTTTTGAGCAATTCCGTCTGCTTGGTATACATACCGGCACTTCCTTGTGAGGAAGTTCGGACTGCAGTCACTGACCCAGTCTCATACTGACGGTTATATCAGCACGACTGTGCATCACGCGTCCCGTGCACAGTTCAATTCAAGTTTATTTGCATCTATACATGTACAGATGACGGGAGTGCAGACAAAAAGCCAAATGGATTTGGCTTGACGGGGTCTGTACCCCCTACAGAAATTTCACTATGCACAATAAAGAGAACGCAAAGATACAATAATGGATAAACGAAAAAAAAGTATTAGTGAACATTCTATAACATTCTATGCTATAATAGAAATACATACGGCCAAAAAAAAATCAATGATAGAATGCTGAAAGGATTTAAAAAGCAGAAAGCATAAAATTATACAAATAAAATAGCTTTGAAATTCACAAACATAAATAATAAGTTACTAACAAGCAAAGAAAATTGGTTAGACATTCATGGCGTCAGTGTATACTACAGCAAAGCAAACAAAACAAAAAAACGAATCCACAATGAGCCCATAAAAGGAGAGCTACGTTGTTATTAAGTTTCTAATGAGTTTAACAAAGATGGCAGTGTGTGGCGTAACATTTGTTGACCGTAGTTAGTGCGCGTTTTAGGAACGTACCATGTTTCTCTGTGACGTGTGTTGTAAATGTTAGAACTCATTGTCAATAGAGATAAATGCTCGAAGAATTTGGTGTTCTGTTTTTTCGCAGTAGTGAAACGCTTGAGTAAAATACTACGATATATGGAGGTGACCGGCTGTAAGTTAAGGGCACTGAAAAGAGGCTGCGTATGAGCGTCATATGAGGAATTAGCGATAGCGCGCACTGCTTTCTTCTGCAAAAGATAAAGCTTTGTGATGAGTTTGTGATGTTTGGGCAGTTCTTATATGTAGCCTCTGTTCGCAGTGAAAAAAAAAGGGCAGTAGGAAGTATAAGAAGAGAAATATTCTCATCACCAAGAGAGGCTACCCGACCGAATGCGAGGGCACGAACCCTTCTGGAGACCATGCCAGCGATGCCGGTCCAGCGGCCCTTCCTCTTCGCGCCCCAAGTGGCTTCCGGGTCTCGTACGGGCACCAGGCTGCAGCGGCCGTGTTGCGAGAGCCATGCATTACAGAAACAGACAGACAGACAGACAGACAGACAGACAGACAGACAGACAGACAGACAGACAGACAGACAGACAGACAGACAGACGGACGGACGGACGGACGGACGAACGGACGGACAGACAGACAGACAGACAGACAGACAGACAGACAGACAGACAGACAGACAGACAGACAGACAGACAGACAGACAGACAGACAGACAATTATTAGACAATATTAGACAATTATTAGACAGACAATATTAGAGGACAATTTCCTTAGAGGTTTTTCCATTCTCAGAACAAACGGTCAGAGGCTATGGCACTGATAAGTACTGTGAATTAACGAAGAGCCTGTGGTAAAGTACAGAAAAAAAAGGTAAGCGGGGCATTAGCCCAGTGATCACTAGCCACGTGCTTGGAGCCTGGTATATGTCTGTTATGTTAACACCAGCTGCCCTCCGACTGTATCATCGTTGGGCCATCTGGCGGTGCTGGCAGGGCACTTTTATTTTTCGTTCTTTTTAAAGCCCTTTCTAACATATGTGTGTCTTGCAAACCTAGTGCAGTAGTCTAGCTTGTACCCACCGACTCAGATTAATATTTTCTTCTGAAGAGGAAGCTTTCTAGTTTTGCTGCCTTCATCGCAGGATCTTTTCCTCTAGAACACCACAAAGAGTGGAGGCAGTGGCGGCACCTACCGCAATAACGGATAAGCCTACTCTCACAACGTGCGTGTTTTCGACCGATCCTTGCATATTCCTGGACAGGTGGCGCCAGCAAACGCAACGCGTGTGAGAGAGCGTTTCTTTATCGCGATTTGCATTCATTCGACTGAAAGGTTCTAGCCATGAATTCGCGCAGTCTTCCTGCTTTCTTTAGAATCTCGCGGAAAAATGTTCTGTTTCCGGGCGCGCCTCGTTTAGCTAGAAGTCGGTTCTGAGGCTGCCGTTGCGCTGATTGGGTGATGCGCTTATCAGCGCAACGAGCTTTTGGAAAAGCAGACGTTACTGGCGGGGCACTTGCGGCGGGTTGACTAAGGACGAAAAGCATGCTGAGGACTTCTCGATTGACGGCTACAGTGAATGCCTGCCTGCCGCTGTAATCTCCCACCACATTATTTATTATTTATTTATGGCATACTGCTCATTTACGTCATACTGCTCATATACAGCTCATTTATACGTCAGGATACGAAATAAGAGTTTAATTTCGTAACGTTAAAAAATGGTATGCAATACGTGAATGTTTTATTACGAGCTAGTTCCCGTTTGACAGGCGTTGACCCGCCGCGGTGACTAAAGTCAGTAGTTGTGCCGTTTGGGTGTGGATCCCGGCCTAAGCAACTGCATTTCGGTGGAGGCTAAACGTAATTCGAGAAAGATCGTGCGTGTAAAAAGGTCGTGCAGTTAGCTTTAAGAACTAACTAACTAACTAACTAACTAACTAACTAACTAACTAACTAACTAACTAACTAACTAACTAACTAACTAACTAACTAACTAACTAACTAACTAACTAACTAACTAACTAACTAACTAACTAATTTACTAACTAACTATCCACATATCCATTCAACCAAATAACTAAACAAACTCTAACTCACTAATTTGCTAGCTAAAATTATCAAACTAACAAAAGAACGGACTAGATAACCAATCGGTTAACCAGTTCAGTAATGAACATTCTAAATGAATGAACTGATTGACTCAATGGCAAATCATTTATTAGTTAGCTGCCTATATAAATAAACGAATGAACAAGCAAATCAATCAATCAATCAATCAATCAATCAATCAATCAATCAATCAATCAATCAATCAATCAATCAATCAATCAATCAATCAATTCTTGGATTTATGTTGCTGCAATTAGTGATTCCAGCACTAGTATTCTGTTCGTGAAGGCACTCACCTCATGTTGAAGGCGTCGGCCAAGTTGAAGATGAGCGAGAAGTCGACGCCCTCGTAGACGAGTGCACCGGATGGTCTCTTTCGTCTTGACACAGAGAATGGCGAGTACTGGGGGCCGGGGGTGTGCAACAACATGTGCTGTCAAGCTCGGCATAAACTATCGCTCGTTGAACAAAGGCCGCGGTCAGGCGGGTAAATCATTTTCTTTAGAATAGATTCCTCCCGGCCTGAGTCTCTTCATTGGCTTTCTCTCTGAGAGATCTTTCAAAGGTGGTAGCGTTTTTATTTGCTGTGCGTGATAAAAGGTGAACAAAATGCCTTATCGCATGAAATTTCTACCGAATTTTTATTGTTTTGCTGCGACTTGGCTAGACGTAATTTCATAATGTAGGGTGCGGTTGATATATCCGCGGGGTGCCGGAGAAAAACTGCCTTTGGAGGCGATGCTTTGCTTCATGTGCACTCGTCCTTTTTTTAAATGTTCGGCCTACGGATCTTACTGGTGCTCATCACTTTCTCCGAGTTCATTGCTCCACAGGCGTGCTCCTGTCATAAGGAAGGCTGATGACCGACCTTTTGCCAAATTTTAAAACGTACACCCGTCAATACTTGACATTACGCAGCAACGTAGATCACTTCGCCTTAAAAAGCCTTTAAAACTTGTCGAATGACGTCATGCTGATTGAATGAAAATGAATGAATTTGTTTTGAGATATTGTTTCACGCGGTACTTTCTCTTTACCCTTCGTAATCGTTAGATTGTCCTTTGCTGTTGTGGGATGCTGTATTCCTTTGTATTTTTGGCATTTTTTTAGCAGTGTATGAGTGGTAGGACCCTTACCAGAAACAGTATCTGCTTTTTACCTGTTATAAAATAGTAGTAGTAGTAGTAGTAAAAGACTTTTAATCAACCATAATTTACAGGCCGAGCATTTCGACCGCCTGGGCGACCAGAAGCCGCTGTTCTTCTTCCCCTTCAGCGCCAAGCCAGTCGAGCCAGGTGGTGATGGATAGAGAGGGTGGGGGGAAGGAACCCGACTGCTGAGCAGCCGGGCAATAGAATAGGCAATGGGCCAGGTCCGCATAGATACAGGGGCAGTTGGGACAGGAAGGGTCCGATCGATAGCGATAGAGGAAGAGGCGGGACGGGGTGATAACTGCATTCATCTGAATGTGCCGAAGAAGGCGAGACTCCGGCACCGTGAGTGATGGATGAGGGGGAGGGTAAAGGCGTTTGTCGAGGCGGAGCTCAAGGTAGACCTCTTTTATGGTGCGGCGAAGGGTGAGTCTCCCACCGTCCTCCGAGGGCTTGGGCCAGGGGATCAACGGTGCCCGGAAAAGTGTGTCGCGGGCGAGCTGATGGGCCAGCTCATTGCCGTCAATCCCTGAATGCCCAGGGACCCAGCGGAGGAAAACGATGGAAGGCTGCAGTGCGGAGACCGCTCGTTCGACCTCCTGTTGGAGAGAAGGGGTCAGGGTGCGTTTCTGTATGTGTTGTATAGCGGCTTGTGAGTCCGAATAGACTGTGTACTCTTGGAGAGAGGGAAGGAGGGAAAATGACTGGAGGGCATGCGCAATGGCGAGGACCTCGAGGGACAATGCGTCTGGAGGGTGTAGATACGGCCCGCTGGTGTGGGTTTCAGGAGCAGGGAGGTGTGGATGGTACAGGGCGTAGCCGCAGGAACCTCGAGGAGCCACGAAGGAGGCATCCGTGTAAGCTACACCCTGGGTATCAAAGAGAGGGGAATGGTGCTGTGCGGCCGCATGACGACGTCCGGCGTGCAGGACGGGGGACATGTTGGTCGGGAGGGGAAGGATACGAAGATTGGGGGCGGGGGTGGGAATAGGAGAGGTAAACGGGGAGATTGGAATGGGCGAGATACCCGCTTGAGTCAATAACCACTGACCCTGACGGGTAAGGGAAAGCCGGGCAAGCTGCGAGTCACGATGGAGACTGAGAAGAGAACGAAGAGGATGGAAGAGGCCTGTGGCAAAGAGCTTAGTGGTAGAGGTAGTGATAGGAAGGTTGAGAGCTGCCTTGTAGAGGCCCACAAGAGCAGTCTCGAGAGCGTTAAGTTGAGTCTGAGTGAAGGAAGCGTAGGGTGCAAAGTACAAGACCTTGTTGAGGGCCAGCGCGTGGGCAACTCGGCACGCGTGAGCCTCGTGGAGACCTGAGCGTCGAGTGACCACGCGCCGCAGGAGGTGAGTTACAGAGTGGCAGGTGGTGACAGCGCGGTGAAGGGATTGCACATTCTTAGCCGCATGCAAAGGGAAGCCAAGAACTTTGCACTGTGTGACGACAGGAATGGGAGAGCCAGAAAGGTGGAGAGAGACGAAGTGGTTGTGTGAGCGCTGGTAGGAGGAAAGGCTGAGAAGGAGAAGCTCGGATTTCTCAGGAGCAGGAGAGAGGCCAGCGGTGGTGAGAAAGGAGTCGATGAGATCTAGGCCACGTTGCAGGGTGTCCTGTACGTGACCGGGAGATCCAGATGAACACCAGAGAGTGATGTCATCGGCGTAAAATATATGATGCAGGTCGGGAATTTCAGCTAGCTGGGAGGCGAGAGGGGCCATAGCAAGATTGAAAAGGGTAGGAGAGAGAACCGCACCTTGAGGAGTGCCTCGGGTGAGGTTGTGGGGGTCGGACAGATAGGTGTCGACTCGAAAGCGAGCGACACGTTTAGAGAGGAATGAGCGGATATAACAGTACATGCGGGAGCCACAGTCTAGGGAGGCGAGTTGGGAAAGGATGTGGTCGTGGCAAACACCGTCGAAGGCTTTGCGAACATCGACGGTCACAAGGGCGTGAATTTGAGTGGGGGTAGGTGACAGAAACGTGTGCTGGAGAACCAGAAACATGTCCTGTGCACAGACGTGGCGTCGGAAGCCGATGAGAGAATGAGGGAAGAACTCCCTCGTCTCGAGAAAATTAGAGAGGCGAGTCAGGGCCATTCGCTCAAGGGTCTTACCAACACATGATGTCAGGGAGATTGGGCGGAGGTTAGAGAGAGAGGGAGGCTTGCCCGGCTTTGGAATCATAGAAATGAGGGAGGAGGTCCAGGAGCTGGGCAGGCAGCCGCTGTCCCATGCATCATTGTAGGTTTTAAGGAGGAATTCTTTGGCGCAGTCAGGAAGGTTGCGAAGTGTGGTGTATGTAATGGCATCCTCACCGGGAGCCGAGCGTGTAGCATTAGCAGCCAGAGCCGATTCGAGCTCCCGGAGAGTGAAGGATTGGTCCAGATCGGGGTTAGGTCCACCGCAGTACACCGGGTAGGAGGGTGCCAGAGGGGGCGGGAGATAGAGAGAGGCGAGCTGATCAAAAACATCGGAGGGAGTTCCTTGAGTGAGGGCTTTAGCTAGAGTGGGAGCAAGGGCAGGCTTAGTGCCAAGGAGGGATTTGAAGAGAGACCATGTGGATCGCGAGTGCAATGCAGAGTCAAGACGGTCACAAAGAGCACTCCAACGAGAGTGCTCGAGGGAGGCGCAGTGGGCGACGATCTCGGCCCGCAAAGCAGTGATCCGGGAGGAAAGTTGGGCATTGTGTGGTTGGGAGCGAAAGGAGCGTTTTATAAAATATATATCCGTATCTCAAGGGAAATATAAAAATTAAAAAAATGAGGGAAATTAAGACATTCACCATCCATTAAAAAGAATGGTAGCCAATTTAGCATCGTTAGGTGAAATGTGAATGAGGTGCGCTAGCAAGTTTTAGCCATTGTTTTGCTGTTTATGGCAAGGTTATGGCAAGCCGCACGCAATATGCTAACATTTACAGAACGATCACTTTCACACGAGACTTGAGTGGTGTTACAGTACCGGTTATACATGTTCATAACCAAACGCAAAACAAATGTCTTTTCTAAACCAGCCGTGGTTTCATAGTACGTGTTCTGCCATGTAAAGTGTTTTGCATAGTTCGCCACAAAGCCTGCTGGCAGGCTGTCCACAACCCGTTGGACAGGCGGCCACAAAACAAGACGCTTCGGACATACAAACATCGGCGAAATATGAGGTTGGTGGTTTCAGTTCTAGCAGACTAAAAGTTTCCCACCCTCTAGTTCTATTAGTCTTCCACGTGGCTGTATGGATGAATGCATGGTTAGTGCTTTTTTTATTCAAAGGTTTCACAAATTTGTTCAAGCAGTCTCAAGCGTACGTCAGCAAGCCTGCAGTTCTCAAGTCTAAAGGGCATCTTGAACAAGTCCTCACCTCTTGCTCCTATTCCTTAGCCCACGGACTCGTGATTATCTTAAAGGTAGCTCATAAGGCCTTTAGCGTAAGCATTCCATTCAATTTTATTTGGAGCTTCACATCTTGCCTGTACATTGCTTGCGCACTGAAAGGCATTGCGCCGATGCATTGCGTGTCGCTGCATTACGTGACAATGCCTGCGATGTTTGGTCGATCACAAGTTATCGTGCTACTGTAAATTCAAAGGCAAAAGAGACAATCAAATGCAGTTGGCAATAATAATAACGTAATCGAACGACGCCTGAGTTTGCAATTAAGTTCGTCGTGGCTGTTCCCACGCGCAATTTCTGCTAGAAGTTGATTCCGCTGAACTGCAAGAATGAGCGGCAAGTAGAAGACCGCATTTGTACAGGAACCCACCAATAACCTTAAATTTGTGGCTCGGGCGTGAAAATAGGTGATGAATTAGTTTGACATAGACCGCTCCAAGATGAATTAAGAAAGATAAGTACACAGAAAAGAGTAACGTATGTTTTGATAAACTCAGTCAGGAGTATTGCAAGGAGAATCTAATTACGTCTCCTTAAATGACCAAAAGCTGACGTCTGTGCTCACAATAGAATGCTGCTAGCAGCGGCCTATGGTTGTAATAGCTCTGAAGAAAGGTAGAAACTAAGGTATTTGTTTGGGCTAGTCGGTACATTGTTAAAACTGAAGGCACAGCGCACGAAACACAGGACTAAAGGGACAAACACACAGCTGATGTGTTTGTCCCTATCTTAGTCCTGTCTTTCGTGCGCTGTGCCTACAGTTTTAACAAAGGTAGAAAATTTGCGCAAAATAAGTACGTACCTCAACATACCCGACGCGCAGTTGTTTCTGTCCAAACTTGCGAATGACGGGAGACAAGGCCAGCGGCGACACAGTCTCATGAAACCTTCTTCCCTCACTCCACTGGGAGTAAGTGTAGAGTCCGGAGCAGTTTTTAGACAGGAGGTCCGTGCTCATAGCATCAAAGACCGTCTGCGACGGTGACGAAGACGGAATGCAGCGTTAAACTTCCAGCTATTCGCGACGGCATTTAAAATTTTGGGGCGTTGCCGTCATTCGCAAATGACGTGCTTCTAAAATGCCTATAAGCCCGTATTCATATGAAGGAAGCCAACAGTAATCGGAACAAAGGAACATAGAGGAATGTTTCTATTCTTTTTTTTAATGTGGTGTTGATCAATGAAAAAAAAATAGTGTAATTGTCTTATCGCTGAAAGATGAATGTTTCGGAAGCAGAAGAAAAACAACTAAGTGTTGCCGGTTGGAGCCGAACCCACGACATCGAAATTTCGCGTCCGGTGTTCTACCAACTGAGCTATTGCGGCTGTTGTCCAATCCTCTATTTTTGGGGGTATTTATGTTGCGTGTAACCTAACCTTGAGTGTGTTCACCAGCGCCACGCACGTTCATAGCGGCGGAGGTTGTAGGCCCTGAATTACCTCAAGTGTCACATGGAACGTGATCGAACGGCGAGGGCGGTAGCTGTGCGAGAACCTCCTTATACTATCGATGGCATTAAGGTTGCCAGAACCGAGGCCCTCGTTAAGATATGAGCGGTCCTGAAGATCTGAACAGTTTTGGAGATCTGAATGATATAGTCAGATCTGAACAGCTCAAGATGTTTGGAAAAGTCAAATGTCACTAAGACGAAGTATTATTAGCGGGCACATGTATATGCTAGAAATAGTATAGTACTGAGAAAATGTTACCTTCGCGCTGTGCAGTTATTAATGTATGTAGTCACTAGGCTCAAAATATTTGATCGCGAGGTCACACACTTAGCATGCTGACAAATCATTTACCAGCGTCTAACTTGAAAATGCATTCAAACCCGACACTGGCTGTAAATGACACTTGTAGGAAAAAGCAAGATACTGGTAACATGACCAGTTAATGTGACCGCTATTTAAATGAGTCACGCGAACCATCGGGAATATTACCAAGACAAGGGGGGACATGATAACCTTGTATGTGGTGATTTATTTGCGTTCGTACTTGCCTGGCCCGTGTCAAGGGGGGTGACAAGCAAAAGCCTGCATGATCCCAAAGTGTTTGCCAGTGGCTTGGAGGACGCTGGCAGGAATACGACGTACCGAAAGAACCGGTACAGCACTGATGAGCTTACTACTTTGTGCAGCTGTTGTCGCGGGAGTCAAAACAAGAAAAAGAAATCTCAGTGACACCAAGCCGAAGCACTACATTGGCGCACACTTACAATACAAAAATCATTGAGGGAGCGAACGTGGTCTGTTATCAGTTAAATAGCTAAAGCTGTTATAAAGAAGTATTATGCGAGGTGTGCGCGCAGCATGGAATCTTGCCAAAGCACCACATGGTAAAGACGTCTGACGATATATTACGGTTTACTAAAAAACACACGTCTCACTTTTCATACTTTATGCGCCGGCAGTTTTTGCCGAGATACTTCGTGGAAAAAATATAGCACTGCATTGCCACTCAGTCACTTTGTATTGTTACCAGCATAGTAACAGTGTTGTATTATTGCAGCATTATTTGCTCTTCAAAAATTCAAACATTTCTGGCAATTAGTTCACGCGACAACACCAAATTCTTTTTTTTTCCCGCACACCACTTGGACTAAACTTTTGTTGCCGGTAGTACGCCTGCTAACATACAGGTTGTAGCTCAAATAAGAGAACTCTCAGTTTGCATGCATGAACGAAATCTGTTATATTTGCACTGAAGTATAGTGTCTGGTACCTATTATTCACCAAGAAGAAAGCTATGCTGAAAAAGGGTACAAGAGTTCGCGTCGTCCGTAGACCTGGAGTAATCACTGGTGGAATACTCATCAGGTGTTCCCTTTATATTGCCGCTATCTGAACACCAAGTACGAAACGGAAGCGGCAAAAACGTCTGTGTACTTCCAAAATTCATTCAGAAGAGAGCGTGGGCCGTACCTGAATAATTTCGGGCGACTGGAGAGAGGGCACAAAGCACAGAATATCGAGCTTCGAGAGGCCGAAAGCGTGCATCTCTAGTGTGCGCGACAATCGCCGGCTCCATTCTTCACCGAAAGCGTGCTTTGCAGACAAAACAGTCATTTCGCCATCTTGAAGAGCTTCCGAAATGTTGAACAAACAGTCTGTGCCTGAAAGTCAGAAAGTTCTTTAAATGATGCAGGAACGGTTGCTGAATACATTCCTGAAAAACGTAATACATAACGTTCAGCTTCTGGAAAAAACTACATCCGCAAGTTGAAGCTAAAGCGCAGGTAAAAATAGCGCAAGTCACTAAAGCGTGACACTGCGTCAGGCTTTGCTAACACAAAAAAGTTTCGCGATTGAGCTTAACGTGAAATAGGCACTGGATAGGCACACTTACAATACAAAATCATTGAGGGAGCGAACGTGGTCTGTTATCAGTTAAATAGCTAAAGCTGTTATAAAGAAGTATTATGCGAGGTGTGCGCGCAGCGTGGAATTGTAGAACTGAGTTTGGTGCATATTCCCAGGATGAACGCATTATTAGAAAGTTGGGTGCAGTTCAAACAGTTAAGACGATCCAGATGAGATGGACCGCAGCATAGACCTCCTTTTGCAACCGAAGGGACATGTTGCTGTAGTCCGGGAAACAAACACGAGTAGAAGACAGCAGATGTCCTGGCTCAAGAAAATTCGTTAATGTAGTGGAAGTGCTTATTATTCACGGTGCACTGTTTTCTCCTCCACGAGGGCACCACATATCTGTAGCGTTGCAGCATGATCGACTGCTGCTTGGCGCAGTAGCCCGTGTAGCCCTTGTCTCGAAGGGCGGTTCCGCTGCCACCCTTGGCGAAGTCAGTCACTATACGCACGAGTTGTCTGGCGTACTTGGCGTCGCGTTCGATGTTCTTATCCACGAAACTGCTTCGACTCCCCTTCTGGCCTCTCGCGTTAAAGTACGCGCCGAAGATGAAGTACACGTCGTCCAGGTGCGATGGTCTGGCCTGGTGCACCGGCAACGGGTTCCAGGAGAAGGGTCGCTGGTCTATGATGACATGCGTCACTTCCGCTCCCAAAGCGCACATACGCTCGGCGAACAGCATGGAGGGGCAGTTGTACAGAAGGTCGCCGAAGAACTCTATGGCGAAGGCGTGCAGCTCGCCGCGGCCACCTGGCGGGATCTTGTAGTGCGTGGCCAGGTCCTGCTGAAGGATGAGCAGGTCCAGATACGTGCGCGTGTTTTCGTTCAGGCCGATCGCGTCTAGCGAGTTGTCGAACGTGACGTTGTGGGGGCTACTCTGGCCGAGCTTGCTGAAATACATGTGGAAGCCCTCGAGAGACGTGCTGGTCAGCAAGAGTTGGACGTCGCTGTAGTTTAGGGAGGGGAAGGAGAGGAATTCGCGTGGCGTCGAAGAGAGGAACTGATGCGGGTGGAGGATGGCCACCACCCCTGGCTGTTTTTCCTGAGCCGCCACTATGTTGGCAGGCTTGGCGGCGGTTAGGCACGGCACCAGCTCCTTATCTTCACATCCCAGCTGCTTGATGAACCCGTTCCACTGCCTGTTGGCGTCGAATAGTGGCGGCAGCATAAGCGGAGAGCCGCTGCCCAGTATGGCCTTTTTGATACCGTACCTGCATGGTCATGAGAGGTATCGCAGAACATTTTTACATTTCGTTAAGACGCTCTTAAGTGAAAAAGATGAAAAGTGGGTGCTCTAGAAAACTGCATTACATGAACTGTGTTGAAATTCAGACGATGAAAAAAATCACGTGTCTGAAGAGGTTCCAAACTAGCCGCGTATGAGTAACTGTACCAAGCTTCAACAAAAGGTACTACTCAACAGTAGGTATATTACCTAACTGACGAAGTACGAGCTTGCAAAGGTTGATTAAAAGCATTTAGGCCAGGAAGGAGTAAACATTGTGTATGCTGTGAGAAAAAAGCGCGACGCAAGGCGCTATCTGCTCAATTTCGGATTCATTTAGAGGTCTTCGTGGACAAGCTGCAGTTGTTTACAACATGACTGATCGACGACTTGGCAGTGAAGAACTTCGTCTTTTCTCCCCTCAAAAATGCGCTTTTTTTTTCTCGAGAGAGTATTCCATACCAGGTCTGCTAGCTGCTTCAAATGGCGCTAGTATCCACAGTGTAATGTAACGTACCTGCGACTGAGCTTCGGCGATAAGAGGAAGAGCCCAGCCGTGTAGGCACCCCAATCGTGTCCGTAGACGACTAGGTCCCCTCTGCGGCCTCCCAGGACCTCGGCGTTCTTGTACACCCATTCCAACGCCAACACCTGGTCGCTCAGGCCGGCGCTCGTCTCGGTGCCCGGAATCGCATTACGCAAGAATCCCAATGCGCCGAGCCGGTAGTTTGGCACCACCACGATCACCTTGCCCAGAGCACTCAGCGTCTGGCCATTGTAGAAAGGCATCGAGTTGCTACCCCAGCGCAAGTCGCCGCCGTGGAAATATACCACGGTGGTCAGAGGGCCACAGGTCTCGTTCGTGCCACCGTAGGCGTCGCACTCGGGCACCCACACGTTCAGCGAGAGGCAGTCTTCCGATGGTGCTGTGCTTGTGAATGTGGCAGCCTCGGCAAGCGGTGCCGCTTGGAAGCAGGAAGAGCCTGGGTGGGTGGCATCGTAGACATGGCTCCAGGGCTTGGGCGGGTCGGACGACTGGAAGCGGTTCTCCTTGCCAGTGTCTTGAGCGTAGGGGACTCCTTCGTAGGCGACCACGCGGTTCCATCCAATATCCAGTACCTTTCCTTCAATCCATCCTAGTGAAGTCTTGACTCGCCTTGTTTTGGTCTTGGTGGTCGTTAGACGAGTGGAAGTCGAGGTTGCGGTGGAAGACACAAAAGGAGACGTACGAGAAGTGGATGGCACCGCTGTTGAAGTTGGGCGCTTCGTTGTGGTCGATGTTTGTCTCATTGTGCTGCTCGTGCTGCTTGTGGTGATTGTGGTGATCGTGGTCGTGGTGGTGGTAGTTGTAGTGGTGGTTGTAGATTTAACTCCAGTGGTTGCAGTCGTGTCGAGCTGAGTCGTCGTACCGGCGGTTATCTTCGTTGAAGTTCGAGTCCATGGTGTTGAGGTACGGCTGGTCACCGGGACTGCGGTGGTCGCGGTGGTAGGAGTTCGAAATCGCAGCCCTGGAAAGCTTGCTATCCCCAGTTGCGTCGTTGAGGAGGCGCCACCTCCAGCAGTGTCCGCGATGCCTGACAGAGACTCATCGTCAACCAGTTCCAGGGACATACCGACCAGGAGGACGATGGTGAACAACAAGAGACAGGCCGCTGTGATTGCGTACACTCCCAAAGTTTGTTTCTTTCGAGGAGAGTCCTTAGGCTCGCCTGGCGGGAGCAGCTGGTCAGGCGGGTACCGAGGGTAAGTCAGGCGATCATCCTGCTCCCAGGCCGCGAGCACAAAATCGGAGAAGTCGTCGTCCTCACGATAATGCGACGAAGTCATTGGAAGGGCTCTCCAGCCCTTCGTTGCCGGAAGTGGTCTTGCACGCCGGGTGCTTGTCCGATGTGAAGACAGGTGGAACCTAAAGCGCGATGGACGAATAAAGATGGCTGCTGAACGCTGGAACGCGAGCGTAGACCGCGTGAGCAGAAGTGTTGAGGTCTTTGTCTTCTTTATCGAGGTGTTAGTGGTGAGCTTAGCGTTGGGACAAAATCTGTGAAAGTCGTCAATCATTCCCTGTAGTTAGCCCCTGGGGATACTAAGCAGAAAGTTGATTATGTCAGCAATGCGGAGGTTGCTGTTATATTTCCTGTTGTATCCTATACCTAAAACACTAAGAATTAACGTTCAAAATACTTTATATAAAAACATCGAGTGAATCACAAAGCAGAAATTGCGCCTGTCTGCCATCCTACCTTTATTTCCGCCATTTTTTAGCTAAGCGCTTAGCTAAGAAGTATCTCCTATATTGCTTGTTGGATAATAAGATCAAATATTTATTTTCTGTAGATCTGTCCGCGAAGAATGACGTCTGCTCGACCACCGACCTCTAATCGCGGAAATGTAACTGTTGGAACGTTTCTACTCAAGCATAAACTCGCTTTAGTTGTTGATAACAGAGGAGTTGCTTTTTAGACTCAGGGTCTTAGTTGCTGCATAAGAAGCCTTTTGCAATTTTGTACGGAGAAATTAAAGCGTGCCTGCCCTTCCCTGAATACTTTTGCTAAGGCTGAAGAATAGGATATAGCCATCGTGTAATATTTTGATAATTAAATAAAGCATTGTTTGTGAATACTTCCCTTGCATTTAAGTATTCAGTTCACAGTACTCACCCTCTTAATTTCATATTTTTGCATGCCCGATTCTTTTTGAGCCATTTTGTCCATCTTGGATTCTTCACGGCTGATTCCCCCCTCGTTTTAGTCGGACAGTTATCGTGTTTAAATAATTTCAACCACATAAGTGAGCAAGCAAGCGGCAACCAGACCGCCTATGTAGTTAGTTGTGCGGCATTGAAAAGGCGGCGTAGCAAACAGTCAGCAATAAAAGGATATGAAAAAGAAAGAGAACAAAGTAATGCAGGCAACTGCAATGAGTGGAAGAAGATAAAACATAATTTTTGACCTGTGTTGTTCAATGCTGTTTACAGAATGGTCACATCTTGTCCTTAGCCTGTGATCACAACATTGTGTATATTGCATATTTGAAGCTTGCATAGAGGCAAGCTAGGCTCCTGGAATCCACCGGATCCTGTAGATTTCAAACAGATCCGCGGTGTACTGTGGCTCTTGCGTCACTTCCGTTGTTAAGCTGACTCAGTTTCCTTACCACTTTGAGAACCTAGATGAACTCACTCACTGAGCGAAGCTCCACTACAGCGTTTAGTTATACATGACGAATTCTACCGTAACATGGCTGAAGACGAACTTTTTGTTCCGCCAAACAAAAATCCCAACCACTGATTGTTAGCTGAGAAATATTCACATGGAGAGAAAATTCGGGGCCCGTTTACGCATATTCTTCATATTTTCCCATACCACGTGCAGAGGCGTTCTGTAACCCGCATAGTAGAGTAGGAAATAGGCAAAACGTGCACTCGCCCGGGGATGGGAACTGAATAATAAATCCTCTTTGACGTCCTGCGCCTTCGTGAAATGAACACTTCGTCGGTGTCAAACAGGCGCCTTCTTGTAGCATGAATGAATGATGACATCATCATCCTCAGGCTGCATGCAGGCAGATAAGCTGCCAGCTTACCACAGAAACGCAGATTGCCTCTCTGAAGCTAAGGTACACGTGCAGGCTTGCGGTGTTATTCGAAGTCGAGACTCATGAAAGGCAGTCTCGTAACAAGAAAGCTGGCTCTCGGCTAGTAAGTGCGAGCACTTAACAAAACGAAGATGCACGTGAGTGAGGTTGCGTGCGCAAAATAGAGAAAGAAGAATAGATGACCAGTACGTCCATCCGCCGTTTCGAGAATGGTGTTGTCACGCGGCTTCATAAAAATGAATGTGGACTAGATGAGATGGTTATATGCGCTGCCATCTCGCTCGGTGCGCTCCTGACAGCCTCTATTCATACTTGGTTATCCCGGAACGCATTGTGTTAGAAATTCCGAGCAATATAACACCCATAGTTTTATGTTTATCTCGCCTTGTGTGCAGGTCCTCGGAATCAGGTCTTTTCATCGAGGGCAGCGAACTGTGCGCGGGCTATAGAGGTAAAGTTGCCCGCGCGCAACATGGCTGCAGATATTCAGTCCATGTAGCCTGCTTCGTTCGTTCCCTTACTTTGTATAAAGTGAAAAAAGCTTGACATTTATTCTGGAAATGAGAAGAAATAATGAAATCGACACAGCCAACGTTTTGTGACATGAATGAACGTCTCGACTGACACTGTTAAAGTTAACACAGCCAATAAATTGTCAAGAAATGCGAATGTTGTCTGACGATGTAAAAGCGCGTGTATCGATATGTGTACCTATGTGCTTTATGCGAACCGCGTTGAAGTAAAGGGGTAGAGCGCTTTCATCACCACCTTCAAAGTTTCAAATGCGAAAATCTCGAGTTACGAAAGCTTAACCTATCGGTTGACACCATAGAGTTTCTTACTATTACCTAGAGGGAAAGCTGGCGGCGCTGCACTTCAGCCACCATGGACGCTCAAAGCATCATGGGGCGGTGAGCTACTTGTTGCGGAACCGTCGTAGTTTTTAAGGAACACGGAGTGTCATTACTAAGATGTTTCATTTCAAAAACGCTGTCCGTGTGTGCGCAGACGACTTTCGCGCGAACGCAGTGTGCAAAAGCCATAGTAGTGTAAACGCGACGACACACGACGCCAATAAAAGGTTTTACTCTTCCGAAATGCCATTAAAAAACCTCTTAAAGTATCTAAGCAACAACATTTTTTTAAAATCATATTTACTTTTAAAAGTGCGCCTGTTAATTACGCAATATTAGTTTTTTTTAGTGTTCATCACTTGGCCAATAGGAAAGCTAGTCATCTCTTATTTTGGGCAAACTTTGCACTTAAATGTTTTTCTGCTCGTTTGTTGCAATCATTAGAGAATATATTGAATGTTAGAACATTCGTAGTTATCTAACAGGTTTATTTTTCGATTATTTTTTGGCCAAAAGTTGTAGTTCTGCAGTCGGTAGCTCACCGCCACATGATGCTTTGAGCGCCCATGGTGGCTGAAGTGGCCTCGAGGGGTCTCCATGTAAACTCGCATAGAGGGGTCGCCAGCTTTCCCTCTAGGTAATAGTAAGAAACTGTATGGTTGACACCTGAACTGCACCGTGATGGAATGTGACGAAGAAGATGACGAAGAAGGAGAACACCTCATGGCCAATCCCCATGCGTGGGTTTGTGCTATTTTTACTGAGGGAGAAGAAGAAGATGATGAAGAAGGACAGGAAGAAAGAGGCGTTGTAATGCAATGCTTCGGATTAATTTTGGGCCCCTGGGGTTCTTTTTCATGCACTGATCACATCGCTGAGTACACGGTCGTTTCAGTTCTTGTTTAAAACACAGTTGATCGATATTAATAGTCCCATCCGACATCTCATGTCAATGGTGTGCACATAGAGGTCGAGCCAGGACGCTTCCTGCTACCATCGCATCATCGCTGTGGTTTTCTACTCAATTCATCCTACTTTGTATTCTCTAATGTTTTTGGTTTCTTGTTTGTAGTCTAGTAACAACAGGTACTTGATGTTTTTACCAGTGTTCGGTACATACTGCTTTAATGTGTTGTTTAATAATAGGCACAGTATTCATTACTTTCGTCCACATATAATGTTTTAGTTTATGTTACTTGAGACCCTTAAACATTTTTGTTGGGCCCCTTGCAGTTAAGTTTTGTATTTCAGCACTCTATGCTTAAAAATAAAACTTTCAAACTGTCAAACGTCTTCGCGTGGTGGTATATAGGACTGTGGCTCGTACGAAGTGTTTTCGCAAGGCTTCTTCTGTATACATAAATTCAGGGAGATAGAGAGGGAGATAAAAGGAAATGGAGATAAAGAAGGAGGTAACTACAACAATAGTACTGCAGGATAATCTGAATCTGTGCTAGTTGGCTCATATCTCAAATATAACAACAGCCAATGAGCCTGTGTGCTGTCCCTCATTGGCTGTTGTTATATTTGCGACAACGATACGTAGGCGTATCTATCAGCCGGACTTGCTATTCCAAGTAGCAATAAAAGTTCATGCGATTTAGCGGTGCTCGAAGCTGTAAGAGACGATGAAGTCGCGACCATTCCCAGAATGAGCCCCATTGCTATTGGCACCGGTATGAAGACAGATCAAATCCTCGCTGGAAAAAACATGTTTCCCTCCGTCGACTAAGGCCCGACTACATACCTACGTTTCAGAAGCCTCACTTTCAGTGCGAACCTATTCACGTTCGCTGAAAACATTTGGTTGAGTTAGAGAGACTTCACGCGCCTGTGGCCGCCTCAATCCGCCTCGGAAACCCATGAGCTTAACGCGTAAGCTGGTTGACCAGCTTAGCATCAAAAAGTGGGCATTACGTGTTTAAACACTTATCTGATAAAGAACTCTCGTTTCTCAGGCAACGTTACTGATAGCACAGGTGATGACGTGTTTTCGGTCTATAAATATGTTGCATGTGTGAAATAAAATTTGTTGGAAGTTAGCGCTCGTGTTGTTCGTGTCTTCTTGTGTCCTGTCCTACTCTGCGCTATATTATCTCGCTATGACCATGCACCAACAAGCCCAAAAAGCTGCGCTTTTGATGTCACTTACTCTCGTCTTTCCCAACGTACAGCACAACATGCGAAGCCTGTAGTATGTGCTTGGCAATGTCTCTGACCAAAGATGGTGGAAACCCACAGGTGAGAGTAGATGCCTCTGTGTAGTCAGCTGTCAACGAACAGAAAGAGCAGAACAAACCGTAAGCTCAGATGAGACTGCAAAGAAGCATTCAAGAAGGTTTCGCATACACTGCATGACAGAAAGGCGTGAAATACTGAGGGGCTTTTCACACTATGGTTGTATGATAAAAAAGACCTTAAAGTGCACAAACGTTTTTCAATCGCACTCAGCTTGTCTAAAGAAAAAAGGACCTTCGCAAAGCTGTTGTTGGTACACAAGATTGCTTATTCGGCAAACAGCAGATATGCAGAATTCATCGGAGCAGCAAAACTCCGGGTTGCTTATTCATTATTGTCTTATTTTTATATTCGACACTTATAAGTAGTTTTGCAACAGACAGCGGCTACTACTTAGAAGAAGTAGTAGTGAAATATCTGTGCAGTGACTGTAGGTACTTTGCATATACTAAACTCCGAATTCACAAAATTTGCACACCGGAAATTCTTGCCACTAAATTCGGTGGAGAACCTGAAAAAGATTGCACCCGCGTCAGGCTTTTCAAGAATATTTTGCTGCTTTCATTAAGGGTGTACGAATATTCCAAATGTTCGAATAGCGGAACAAATATCCTCCTTTTGGATTCACTCAACGTATCAAATAGTGCATGTGAAAAATCATTCTAAACGAATCGATTATGTTCTCAAGTTTCCAAACGGTTTTTGAATAACGGGAATAAAGTTCGAATGTGGCAAACCACGGTTTTTTTCGACCACTATTTCATAAGCAAGACTCACTTCGACGCCGTACAGAACGCTACTGTGATCGGTTTGCCCGGTATAGAGGGTTCAGCCAAAAGCAACTAGACTCTAGGTACTGTTGCATTGACGCCGTGATGAGATACAATGTACAACGTATTTATTCTTGATCTTTACTACGAACAAAATGAATTGGAGGTCAGCTTCATGTATGCGTCATTTTCTGATGCCCTCCTATTGTCTGCATTGACAAAACATAATGCCTGATAGCGAACTAGCCCACCGAATAGATTTGTCTGCTTTGCACGCAACTACACATATATCGATCAAACCGAAGTTCAACGCAAGCACCATTAATTAGGAAGCGGTTTAGATGTAAGAAACGAAACAAACAAACTCCGCAATCACTTTAGAAGACGAGACAAAAAATTTCGAGGCTTCTTCGCTATACAGTGAACGTTAGGCGAGTATGGACAAGGGAATTGAAAAAAAAAAAAAGGGACGAATCGGGAAATCTGTTCCCAGGAAATTTATTTTTGTCGGGGGTCGATCATCGTTGGCCACGATGATCAACAGTACCGTTCGCAATGCAGCGGCCAGTGATGGAGCGATCTAGTGCAAAGAAGTCTTCATAACTTCAGCCTCTGTTCAATGGACATGAGGAAAACAGTCGACCGGGATAGAAAAATTGTGCGAAAATTTAGGAGTGCTAAAATGTGGCGCTTCTCAGATCGCAGCTGTCACGCTTCTAACGGTTGCGTAGTAGATTAGGATAAATCCAGATGCACTTTTGCATGCTAGGATTTGAGCGGAGGTTAGAACAGTGAGCGGCGTAATTACGCTAGCCTGCCGGCTTCGTGCCTCGCGATATGTCGACATTCTTTTGGGCAGGAACGTTTAAAATTTGTAGCGATCATTAATTAAAAGGCAGAAACTAATTAAGCGAGTTAGGAAGGAACGCATAATTTACCTTCAAAAGTCTCCAATGCCAGGATTATTGCGAGCAGGAAAGCTTTGAACGCGGCCATTGCAGGCACCCAAGGGTCGTGGGATTTGAAGCGTCTTCGAGGGATGTAAAGCTCCTCTGGCGCCTTTTATATATAAAAGCCTGACGAAAAAAAGGTTCGCTTATATTTTAAGCTGTCACCTCGACGTGCAGCAACTATCGCACTAAACAACCTCTTATTATGTAAATTTTACATGTCAAACTTTGCCTCTCTATCAACCTAATATAAAATTAAAGCCACGATAGAGGCACGTTTCGAGCGAGTCTTCGTTCACGACTGTTTTTAATTTATTAGCCAGTCTGCTACTAGCTTTGGCGGGTCATCGCTCACATGCAAGCAGTGTAAAATGGCGAGATCGAGGAGCATTATTAATCATGCTGTACGCGCTGGCTTACTTGTTTAAACTCCCCGAATCTCGAACAGTATTTAAGGTCGCTAGAACTAGAGGCATTCTCATGGCCCATGGCTTGCTCAAGTATAACCTTAAGCACGTGAATTTTGCAGTAACTGAATCCTACCCGGACTTTAAAGCAACACCCACTTCGTGTTCTGAGCGTTCAGACACGGAAGAAGCGTCTCTAGGCGGACGTCAAAGGTTGAGTAGTGCTTATACTAATGAAGCAAGGGCAAAAAAAAAAAAACCCGGTCTAATGAAGTGCAACTGATCAACAAATCCTTGTATTAGATAGAAGCGCAGTGTGGAGCGAGAGTAATTTATATGGCCCGCGGAGTCTGTGTTTAATTCTGGGCATGAAGTTCATGATTCAAGATTTATGAACAAAGAACGGCCCGTCCCGAATATTAATGATCCTGTGGCCAATGGAAGAAGCAGTCGTCTATCCTGAAAGTCCGTTCTCTCGAGACCATTAGTCTGTGAAATCAGAGGGCGGGTCCAAATGAAGAGCAAACAAACTACATATTCAGAGTATGTGGACCGGGATTTTGATGAAGCCAAGCATCTTACTTTCTAAGTAGTTTCCCGAAGCAGGGATATTATTCTACCCTGCTAGGTTGCGGAAGGGAACGCAACAGAAATGATTGAAAGGCGTGTATGCAGGTAACGGTTTTTTTCCCGTTGTGTATTTTTTGTTTGCACTTATCTACGGCAAGTGTTTATTGACAATTTAGTAAGCTATATCCCTCCGTTGTGCTTGTACAACCGTTCATAGCAGCTTGTGGTACGACCCCGACTGTAAGCATTGCCTTTACAAGTTAATGACGATACAACATTAAAGCAGTTCATGCTTGCAGAAGGATAGTACCACTGTTCCGAACAGCATTACACGCAGTCATTCACATGCAGATATGACCAGATTACAATGGGTTTCAACGACATCATTCTGCCCTCGCCGCGAGTCATTATTTACGTCCAGTACCGTGTAAGCTTGACAAGCATCAAGCCGTGTGTTTTCCAAGTCTTATTGATGTGATTGAGCACAGAGAGAGCAGCGTGGAGTGTTTTTTAGATATTCACTTATATTACGAAACTTAATTGAAGCCTCTGCTCTAGGTTCCCACCTTTTTCTTTATTTGCGCCGAACTGCCAGGCGTGCTGCGTTTGATATCCGAAAATTCGGTACAATGGTTTCCCAATCAGGACCTTGGTTAATCATGATTAAACTGGGCGAAAAAAAAACACGGACAGACAGAAAACACGTACACACATAGTGCGCTCCATGTGTGTACATGTTTTCTTTCTCTGTCCGTGTTTTTTTCGCGCAGTTTAATCATGAACGACAAGCACCAACTAGCCCGCCAGAAAACCCACCTTGGTTAAGTTTATCGCTACCGGCAACCAAGCGTTTGAAGGTAATGCCTCATACGTCACAGAACATTACCATCTCGTTGATACGCGCCCAGCTTTGGAAGGACCAAGAAATTTTGACCTTATTTCCGATGATTTCAGGCCTTCTATGAATGTTGCCATCGCTCAGAGACGCTAACCAGCAATTGAACGCTTGCACGGATGTTTAGCTATGATGTTTAGGCCGTTATCGTGACGTCACTCTGCTTTGTGCAGCCAAATTATGGCTTCAGTTTCCTTTTGAAGCGAAAAGCTTCACTACGAGGGTCGGAGCCGAGCTTCGCGTATGCCGTATGCCGCGACCGAGCGACGTCACGAGCAGCGCAGGTGCAGCTGCGCGCTACTGCGCATGTGTGCCACCTTCTCACCACCGCTACAACTGCGCGCTTCGCCTCCTCACCCACCGTTTGACCTTTCGTTGCAGCCGCGTGTTGCCCGCGTCGCAGCCGCCAACCCTCCTCTCCGCATTCCTGCGGGCAGTTTTAACCGCGCCGATTTCCGTCTCCTCCTCCGCCTCCGTACAGGCAGTGTGTGGACGGCCGAACGCCTCCACCGTTATCGTGGTGCTCCCAGTGCATTGTGCGCGAACTGCGACAGCCATGACGTCAAACCAAGCATAACTTTTAGCTTGTATATACAGGTTTAACCAAAGCTAAGCCACTGCCTAATTTTTCCTTTCAGCATTAATCTTGCTTCGATGAGTACATTGAAAAACGATTGCAACAAAGCTAGGCAGGTGCAAGAAACGTAATGTGACTGTATGTTATAAGCATTAACAACCTACCGCAGATGCCCTTGAAATAGGCAGTGACAGCGGTGACTTTCCCAGCGACTTACCGACTAAATAACGCACTTTATGACTAACATGGGTTGGCTTACTTAACTCTGGCGATAAGCCGGAAACTTGATGCGAATCAGCCTGCCTGGACAATAGTTGCTCCACTTGCCTTCTTTTCCGACAGTTGGCTGCATCCAACTACCACAGCTCGAGCTGAAGCCATACAACTAAATTGGTTTGGTTTGGTTTATTGGGGTTTAACGTCCCAAAGCAACCCAGGCTATGAGGGACACCGTAGTGAAGGGCTCCGGAAATTTCGACCACCTGGGGTTCTTTAACGTGCACTGACATCGCACAGTACACGGGCCTCTAGAATTTCGCCTCCATCGAAATTCGACCGCCGCGGCCGGGATCGAACCCGCGTCTTTCGGGTCAGCAGCCGAGCGCCGTAACCACTGAGTCACCGCGGCGGGGCCATAAACTAAATTAGTGAACCGCAGTGCATAATGTGATTTTTCGCGCTCTACGACTCGTACTGTGAAGGCACAAATGGAAGTTCCTCGTTTATTCTCTACTGCAGAAAAAATTTAGTTTCAAGCTTTACTTAGGCATAGTGCCGTTATCTTTCTTTTTTTTACGATCATGTCGAAACGTATAGGCAGAGGACGCACACCTTGTGGCTTGTTGGTTTGGTTGGTTTATGGGGTTTAACGTCCCAAAGCGACTGAGGCTATGAGAGACGCCGTAGTGGAGGGCTCCGGAAATTTCGACCACCTGGGGTTCTTTAACGTGCACTGGCATCGCACAGTACACAGGCCTCTAGAATTTCTCCTCCATAGAAATTCGACCGCCGCGGCGACATCTCGTGAAGTCATGTTTGACGAAACCTGGAAACAATGCTGCGGCGTTGTAGAATGTGTTTCGTTGATCCCTGACGCGAAAG
Organism: Amblyomma mixtum; assembly: GCF_055824585.1. Taxonomy (NCBI): domain Eukaryota; kingdom Metazoa; phylum Arthropoda; class Arachnida; order Ixodida; family Ixodidae; genus Amblyomma; species Amblyomma mixtum. The sequence goes on from NC_143013.1 coordinate 82,907,481, forward strand.
CAGCTCCTCTAGGTATAACGAATTTGTATAACCCAATTATCTGGGCTATTATTATTGCAACAACTGCGCTGAAACATTTTAGTCCAGCACAGCTTCAGAAGATGTCGCCACAAAAATCCCACTTATGGTGCATCTCCTCCTAATCGTGCTACCTGTATTAGAGTAACGGTATTCCGTGTCGATCAAGTTAACGACCAATTTTTTTTTTGTTGACTGGCGTCGATTCTGTTCACTGAGCGATACATCTCTCTCGGCGCGATGTATCCTTAATGGTCAGAAAAAAACTGACACGATAGTTATGACTCCGTGGTGAGAATGTTCAGCGTTAACTGGCCCGGATTAAGGGAAGGATTTCGGGAAAACGGAGTACAGTTAGGAAAAGGAGGGAAGAGAGGGGTGGATGTTCTTCCCTGTACGGCGTTATGAGCTCACTTCGCTTCTGGTATGGACGCCAACGTCGACTACTGCTACGCCGTAAAAGGGTAGTAGGAGCTACTAACAGCTAATACTGCAAATCAAGTGATTGTGAGAGATGGAATGAATTAAGGGTCTTCTTCTGACGGCCATGGGGTTGTCGAATATCTTCAGGACTTTCATTTTGCTGTTTTTATGTTTTTAATCCCTGATGTAAAAAGAAGCTTCTATTTTCTAGCTGCAAGAATCCTGCTCTCAATTCGCAGGACAAAACTGGGCGCCAGTGAAAGCTAAACAAAAGAAAGCAAGGCTATGACCTCGATAAAGTTTTTTTCAGGGGTTTTCTTCAGCAATCAATTTTGGCGGGCATGTCGCAATTCTAACGAAGGCGACAACTTCAGTGCAACGGAGAAGCACACAGATGTTTCTGAGTGCTACGGCTGTGAAGGCAGCGGGTGTGGTTATTCGAAGACAAGCTGGAAGCGTCCGAAACAAGGCCACAATGTTGTTTGATGACATGCGCTTGCATATCTGCATGTTCTATTTCTTTATTGATTCACAGTCATAGACAAAGCAAAAAACATCTTGAGCCGGAAGAGCTGTATCACAGCGAATGTAAGCAACTAAATATTCTACGCGCTCAATTACAAAAAATTGTAAAAAAAAATAGGGTGAAGGCGAGGGCATGCGTTGTATTTGATGCCGGATGGTCCATCGTAGTGTATCCATCTTGTCCACGGCAGAAGATGACGATTACTGACATGGAAGAATAGTAAATGACAGCCTACAGTAATCATCACGGGACCTCCCGTCAGCGTACTGGACATTGATCACTCAGGTGACTTAATATTCCTATTCACCCCCCCCCCCCCCTCCCCATCATAAAAAAAAGAGGTTAGACTAGACTTATGTGAGCGAATAAGTCTCCCTATGAGGTCCAGCCTACACAAAGAAGACACTGTTTGTAAGGTCTTGCTATTAGCCACAAACGGGGGCATGGAGAAATTTACAAATTATTACGTACACAACGCTGCTTGTGAGATAAGTTGGTATGCTGTCCTCATGCAACGCGAGGACGACTGCGACAAGTGCACGAGTGTTAGTAAGAAAGTTATTGTGAATATTACCTGAACCCTAACTCTGCTTACGGCACAAATGCAGTCGAAGCTCGTTATAACGAAATAATGGATATAACGAATAAATGAAAATTCCCCTTGGAAGCTCTGTCAACACGGGGGCTGTAACGAAGTAATCGCCAGGCCCCTTCAGCTTCGTCATAAAGAGGTTTAGCCCTGGTACGCGTCAGAGAGTTCGACGTGCAACAGTCGCTGGTGGACTGCTCCCAGCAGCATTCAAAAGCGATCAATCTATGAAATCAATGCTTTTGCGTTGAGGGACCGTACAAACGTATGCCAGGTACCGTTAGGCGCAGACTATAATTTAAAGAGAATTGATCACCTGTTTTTATGCGAATGATTGGCGGAAACATGTGCATGAGAGCTGCGATTCCAGTATTAGTTTTACTTACTTACGCTGTACGCGGATTTTTGACTACTGCTTTTACTATGGAATTTTTTTTTTGCGTTAGGCTGTACTGTGTGGCTAAATTTGTAACGTCTGTGCTTACTTTATAAAGGAAGAGGGAACTCTTCGTGCTGGTCTTCTAGCTTTTTTTTGCACCGTTCTCCCATCGGCGGTATGATAAGATGTTACTATTAAGAGGATGAGCTGATTTGTAGCCGCATCATGTCAGCAAAAAAATAGAAGTAAATTATACGTTTCCATCATCGTTATGAGCCTAACTACTTCCAATACAGCAGAAATACGTCTCCCATATCGCTCTATTAACCCTTTCTTGTGCCAGCCGTGGCCACTTTATCACCAAAATCTCCCCCGTCTCATCCTCCCACATGACTTTCTGAGGCTCCCTGCTATGCTTTCCCTCGCTTGGAATTCACTCTGTTACCCTTAACGACCATCAGTTTCTTTCTTGCCTTCACATTACATTCCCATTTCTTCTCGATCTCAGTTAGGATACCATTAACTCATGTTTGTTCCCTGACCCATTCTTCTTTCTCTGTCTAACAACGTTACAACTATCATTTTCCTCTTCATGGATTGCTGCGCTGTCCTCAATCTATGTTTAACGCTTCTCCTTAGGCCCCTCGTTTCTGCCCCGCAGATTAGTACCGGTAAGGTACAACTCTAATACTTTCCTCTCGATGGATATTGGTAAACTGCTATTCATCACCTCAGAGAGCCTGCCAAATGCGCTCCGCCTCGTTCTTAGTTTCATAGTTATTTCGCTCGCGGGGTCCGGGCCTGGGGTCACTACCTGCCCTACACTCTAAGCAAGAAAGGACCAAACGTGCCACAGGGATTAATCCTTTGGGAGTAAGTGCGTAGCTAAAATGACTAGTCCCTAAAAGGACGAATGTTTACTCCTTCAGGATGTAATCAGAGGGGCACGTGAGCCACAGTTGGTCTTCATGCAGTCTTACCGCCCCCCCCCCCCCCACCCCCCATAATGAAATGGTGCAACTGCTTCTATTTCACCCAATTTTGGCTTAGAGTGCAAGTAGATGTATTTCCGTACCACTTCCAATACTTCGCTGCCTATCGACACTGGAGTTCAAGTCATATATGGAAAGCGATGAACAATGAGGTAGAGTGTACTTGGCAGGCGCAGAGTAAAATGAGAAAATAAGTTGTGATTGTGAAACCCGCTCTGTTTACTCCGTTTTCTTTTGTGTGGATGTGTCTTGTCTTCTGGCTTTTTAAGTGCACATGAATAGTGACTGGTTCACACTCAACGCTTGTGCCTAAAGCTTGCGATCAAGTTCGCGAAATGCGATCGCATGTCATGGTATAAGATGCACTGTGCATGGATGAAAGGTGAACGGTGTGGCCAGAGCTTTGCCGAGCAGTAAATTGTAGAGTTCACACGTATACTGAGAACAGCGCTGCCCAGTCGTAGTCGGTACCACCAACTGTAGACCCACAACACAAGCACCACGCCACTATGATGATTGAATCAGACTTTGACGTCTGTGGACTTGGCCATGGGTTCCATTTCTTTTTCCTTGGAGTCACCCTTCTCGTAACCCTTCTTCTTGTCGTTCACCCTTCGAGAAAAAAGAGAACAGAACACAGATTGTACACACTTTTGCAAAGAAAAAAAAAACGAATATATGGCGCCGCTGAAGGCGTCAAAAAAGTGCTATATGAATCAGCAAAGTAGTAATTTGGGCCTGTTGGTAGTTCATGATGAGGATGTTAGAGCGCAAAAAAACAAAGACAAAGTGGAGACGTGGACGGGACAAGCGCTAACTTTCAACAACTGCTTTATTGAAGTGCGGGAAGGGAACCTAGCGGGGCCGGCGCGCATGCGCTAAACCTCTTGTCTCCGAAACTTGCTGTTGTTAAACCCTGAGGCGCGTGTACAGAAGGTGGTGAAGGCATTCATGGTTCAAAATAGTTAAGATTATACACCTTATGATAACAAAAATCGATGTTCTTTTGGAGTCATGTGCACTGAGGGCGTGCTGATGCATAGATCGTTCTGAGCGATCTTAGCGGCTTCAAACAGCTCACGTTCGAGCCTACCTTGATCTATGCATCAGCACGCCCTCAGTGCACATGACTCGAAAAGAACATCGATTTTTGTTATCATAATGTATATAATCTTAACTATTTTGAACCATGAATGCCTTCACTACCTTCTGTACACGCGCCTCAGGGTTTAACAACATCAAGTTTCGGAGACAAGAGGTTTAGCGCATGCACGCCGGCCCTGCTAGGTTCCCTTCCCGCGCTTCGATAAAGCAGTTGTTGAAAGTTAGCGCTTGTCCCGTCCACGTCTCCACTTTGTCTTTGTTTTTTTTTGCGCTCTAACTTCCTCATCATGCTATATGAAGAGGAGGCTAACGTGGAGGAATGAGTGGTGGAGGTTATTGTTGAAAACTTGATAAACTGCGTAACGAGCATGTGGGGAACGATACAGTTTTGAGTGCCCACCAAGTAGTCACGAGCTAACTCGCATTACTACAACTCTAAGGTTTGCGCGTGAATATTTCGGTCTGCCCAGTTGCCTGCTCCGAAATGCCTGTGCAAAAGGAAAAGGTACACTTACCAAATTCCAGAGTCGCCGTCTCTTGTGGTGAACACACAATGGTTAAAGGGAAACTGCATAGGTTTTAGAAGTCAACGAGCTTAAAAGGGTCGTATATGTGAAACTTGCAGCTAAAGCATGCGAAGTCCTTTTGGGCTAGCACGTGAAATAGTGAGGTAATCGCCGATTAAAATCCGGACGCCCTTCAAGCTTCTCCGCAGCGCACAACTCCAAGTGGGGAGGGGGGGGGGGGGGCTTGATGACGTCATCGAAGGTATCGGTACATTTCCAACGCACAAACGCCTGTTTTGAAGGAAAAAAACCAACGCCACCGAAGGCGAACCCTGCCGAGAGTTGTTTGGCAGCATCTAACGAGTCAGGGCAGGGTGTGGCAGACGACAGCCTTCCGTGACGTCACGCTGAGTTTCCCTGCACTACTCCGGTGCATTGAGGATAAGTGCAAAATTCAATCGTCCATTACGTCACTATTTTAAATGCTAGTGCAAAAACACTTGGCATGCTTTACCTACAGCCTATATGGATTTGAATCCATGACTGTCGTGAAATTAAAAAAAGTGCTGCAGTTGCCCTTTAAGCTATAATTCGTGCACGAGGGAATTACCCTAGCGACACCACTGAGCCATTGTCTCTGAATTTTCGTATCTTTTAATGCTTGAATGTATTTGGCATTTGTCACACTCCAGGAGCCGACTACCACACAGTTACAAATAAGAACGTAAGATTATCTCATGTAAGTTTTAGTTGTGCACTGATTCGAAGTATCCGCCGTGGTATTCTCCAAGTTTTTGTTTATTTTTGTGTACTTTTGGTTTCGGGCACTATGTCTTATGTATCAAGCTGGCAGCTTGCTCTTGTGTATCGTTCCACTCTTGCTTGGGACGAAAATGCTTGCAGTATTTGCAAACAAACAAACAAATAAATAAATAAATAAATAAATAAATAAATAAATAAATAAATAAATAAATAAATAAATAAATAAATAAATAAATAAATAAATAAATAAATAAATAAATAAATAAATAAAGAAGAAGGTGGCCCTTGATCCTCGAAGGCTGCGTCCCGCACCTGTTCAAGGAGAAGAATTTCTGCGTCTTGCCAAAGTCTTCGGCATCTTCTATGGTTTGACAGAGGACGTAGCCGTTGGTCTCCGGCAGCCAAGCGGCCGACACGCCCGCCGCAGCCGCCAGAATAGCCAGGAACAGGAAAGGGATCCAATTGCCATATCGGCCCTGAAATCGGGAGACAAGAGTGAGAAGAGGTTACAGGAACGGAGGCATCAAGACCACAGACTTCCTTATACTTCAGAGTTGTCGAAATGTCCTAGTCAATCAAGGAATGACATGCAATGTTTCTGTGCACGCCTGGGTGAGGTACCATCGAGCGAGCTCTTTTCAACGAAGAGCTTCTTGGTTCAATTTCTCGAGTAACACGCTTGGCGTGACGTAAGAAACAGTTTAGCAGCTCGTGCGAAGAGCTAGTGATGCCTGCACTGTGTTATTCCTGTGACAGCGCAGAAAATAGTGACGTCTACACGGCGAGTGCATTTGTGTTAGTTGTTGGCAAGCGCTGCTGGACTAAGTGATGTAGTCGTCAGTCTTGACCAAGACAGCGGAAGTCGACTTCGTAGACACTGCATTTGGATCTGGCAGCGCCTATACGTATATGTCGTTTTACTGAGATGGCAAACTTGGCAGTTGGTATGCTTATCCATAGAGCTATAAACATAAGATCAAGAGAGCACACTTCCTCGCTAAAAGGAGTACATTTGACTTATCACAGACTTGATTGCAGCAGTGTTACACTGTTCGAAAAGAAGAAAAATAAGTTTTTTCATCAGGGCAACGTTACTATGCTTATCGTCAAAGCTTAAAACATAATCAAGATGTGCGACACGTGTGCCTTCCAAGAGCTGTGAGGTGACTTTTCTCAAAGCTGGGTAAGTTTTTTACTTTAGTTCGCACCTTTTTATCACACCTGTTGAGCCAGCTTCACGGCAATTGTAATTTTATAGTAAAAAAAGACGGTTTATTTCTAAAAAATACTGTTTTTTGCACAATTCTGGAAGTCAGTACCTCTTTTGTCCTACTGCCTCAGTCTGTTTTTCTCTGGCGGCGTTTAGCTATGGTTGACTCTTTGCTGTATTGCCATGCGTTATACCTTAACATTTAACAAAAGTCGACACCACCCCAGCGACCACATTTCTCCTATTTACCTTACAAAAGGTCGATATCAAAGTGAGGACACTCGGAGATATACCGCTTCTAATCTGTAATGCCGCTCTTTCCAAGTCACCTTTGGCTGTCGAGGGCGTAGTACTGACGATAACGGAGAGCTCAAGTTCAGATCCGGGTAAGGCATTCTGGAACCTAGCAAACGCTAGCGCAATCGCAGTTCTAAGCTTCATGTGGAACAAAGCAGGAGAGCTCTTTCGCAGCCATAAGCCACATTTATCATTATCATCACAACTAGACGGGTTAAGATTGCGGCAGCACAAAGACCTCTCCTATCGATCTACAATCCGCCATTCCTGCGCCGGCTGCCGAAGTCTGTCCCATAAAATTTTTCACCTAATCTGGATCCTTTCCCCACCTGACACTCTAACACCCCAAACTACGGTTTTGTACTCTTATAGAGTAATATGCTACTTAGCATACCATCGGTAATCCTTTTTGACCCGTCTGTATCCATTTCCTCCTCTTGATATGCTCTAGGATATATAAATGTCTGAATGAGGTCTCCATTTAAACAGGTCATTTCTGTCCTCTAGCGTTGCGCCTTCAATTTCTCTTCTATAGTTTGCCGAGCTGTACTCCATCTACCCGCCTTGGTGCCTCATTAGTTAAGGTGCTTGACTACTGGGCCCGAGTAGGCGGCTTCAATCTTGTTCGCGCGGCTGCGTTTGGTTTGGTTTCTGGGGTTTAACATCCCAAAGCGACTAAGGCTATGAGAGACGCCGTAGTGGAGGGCTCCGGAAATTTGGACCACCTGGGGTTCTTTAACGTGCACTGACATCGCACAGTACACGGGCCTCTAGAATTTCTCCTCCAAAGAAATTCTAGCCGCCGCGGCCGGGATCGAACCCGCGTCTTTCGGGACAGCAGTCGAGCACCGTAACCGCTAAGCCACCGCGGCGGCTCGGCTGCGTTTCGATAGCGGCAAAAAACATAAGGCGTCCGTGTGCTGCGTGATGTCAGTGCCAGCTAAGAACCTGAAGTGGTCGAAATTAAACCGGAGCCATCCACTACAGCATCCCTCATAGCCCATGTGTCGCTTTTACACGTCAGTACCATATACTATACCATACCATACCATACCATACCATACCATACCATACCATACCATACCATACCATACCATACCATACCATACCATACCATACCATATCATATCATACCATACCATACCATACCATACCATACCATAACACATCGTACCATACTCAACATAATTTCAACCCATATTGAAATATTTAGCGGCGCAAAAAAACAGCCCACACACATAGGTACACGATAAGACGAAACGCCAAAGACGACACCTTGTCGCGCATCTATGTGTTTCATCTGTTTTTTTTTTGCGTCGTAAAGTATTTAATTATGAATCAAAACCAACTATCCCAAAAGCAAGTTTTCTTAATTTTAACCCGCTCACTATACAAAATGAGCTAAGAGTCCACACCACACCACACCACACCACACCACACCGCACCACACCACACCACACCACACCACACCACACCACACCACACCACACCACACCACACCATACCATACCATACCATACCATACCATACCATACCATACCATACCATACCATACCATACCATACCATACCATACAATACAATACCATACCATACCATACCATACCATATCGTACCGTACCATACCACATCATACCATACCGTACCACACCACACCATACCATATCGTACCGTACCATACCATACCACACCACACCATACCATATCGTATCATACCGTAGCGTACCATACCATACCATACCATACCATACCATACCATACCATACCATACCATACCAAACCATACCATGCCATTTCATACCCAATACTCAATTTAATTTCATCCCTCTCACTGTACAGAGTAAACTAAGCGTGGAGCTCGGCTGCGATCGCTCGGACCGCAGCAACAGGTTGCGGCAACCAATGCCACCCTGACTACGCACTCGGCTATCGCGTTTGCTTCCGTACAGCTTGGCAATCTTGTTTTGCTTCGGCAAACCGGCACGCCGCAGCACGTGTGAAGTGGGCGCACGATAGAAAGCACCGTGAGCGCTGGCTGATGCTGACCAAAGGGCCTTCGTGCCAGCCTCGGTCTCCGTAGAAGATGCGTTCTTGCCGCTGCTGCCTAGCTATTCCAGACATCTGAGTTATCTCTGTCCCGCCGACGCGTGCATTTACTGCTCCGGCAACTCGTCATACGCGGGTTTGCGAGGCCGAGCCGAGTAGGAGCATCGTGAGAACACGGCAGTAAATGTTGGCCAAATGTTGGCGCCCGTCCCGAATGTTGTCTTCCGGCTCCCGTCCCGCGGAGGGAGATAGAAAACGGAGAGAAAGCGATGTAATGAGATCTCATCCAGACGCGCGGGCCACTAGGTTTACGTCATGCATTCTGGTGAGTGCGAAATTTATGCAGGATGTCTCATGTTGGTCACTACAAAATAGGTTTGGTTTTATGAGGGTTTAACAAAGCGACTTATGCTACGAGGGAAGCCGTAGTGGAGGGCTCCCGGATAATTTCGACCGCCTGGGGTCCTTTAACGTGGACAGACATCGCACAGTACACGGGCCTCTAGAATTTCACCTCAATCGAAATGTGACCGCCGCGGCTGGGGGGATCGAACCCGTGTCTTTGGGGTCAGCAGCAGAGCGCCATAACAACTGAGCCACCGCGGCGGCTACAAAATAGGAAGCGCGGATAAATCGGAGAGGTAATTGCAGCCTGTTAGTGAAGGAATTAATCGAATAAATTTAACCCGTATGCATGAACAAGGTATCCGCCAGGCCAGATAATGTAATCTGAAAAGAAGCTGTCTGTGGCTATTATAAGATTATTGTGAAAGCTATTGAGTAAAAGGAGACACCCTATACATGGAGTTGCCACATGTACAGGTGCTACATGTGGACGAGTGGAGACGCTTTGCTGGAAGGACGATGG